>NC_062251.1:6678333-6979394 GCF_905475465.1 Pieris napi | reverse complement strand
ACAATATAAAACAAGATCGTTTTTCAGTTTTGACTGAAATATTAAACTTTTAATTTTTTTTGTGACCACTGAAGGGACATACTTCCACAGAATAGAACAAAAACAAAAACAATCGTTACGTTAGTCTTAAAAAGTTATTCATATAAACAATACAAAGTAAAAAAAGGATTTTAAAAGATATCATCATCACTCGAATCAAAAAATGAACGGCCTTTACATTTCTTTTGTGGTGCATTTGAGTCGTCAGAGTCACTGTATTCTGGGAATGCACGGACTCTGGATTTTTTGGGTGTTACTTTTGGTGGTGTAATTGAGTTTTCCAAGTCACTTACATCAAGGGTTGGACAGAACCTGAATTTATTAGCAGTTACTGAGTCATCAGAGTGTGTATTAATTAAATTTGGCTTTTGTGGGGTTAATGGTTGACGGGTTGGGCTTGGTGATGATTCCAATGATGGTGTATTAAACAAGGGTTCAAGCAGAGTTGGGGTTGTCGGTCCAGTGGCTGTAGAGGCTGATGTAGTGTTATTAGTGGTTGCTGGACTGGGGGTTGAAGAAGATGTAAAATTCTGTAGAAGTTGTGTTTCTATAAAATTACACGAAATGCCCTCAACCTCTATTTGTCCAATTTCAAAATGGGTACATTCAATATGGGCTGCACATAATAAGCAGCTCAATCGTCTGCAACGTATAATGTTAGGTGCTTTTGCACTCCATGCAACCTGATGAATCTTGAAGGTCCCTTTAAAAGGACGAAGTTTGACGTTTGCAATTTCTTGTATATTAGATTAGATACTTCATTATCAATACGAATAATTTCAATGCCTTTACAGTTACCTTTTAAACATGAAATAAAACTATCAATGTTCGATATATCTTGGCCATTTGTAACTGCATTATCGCATGTCCGTTTTATGCATCCACCTACCCCATCAGGAGCACCTTTGCCATGTCCTGCCTCGCTGAAATGCCAGTTAATGATTTCTGCTTTTGAAATTTTGCTAAGATAGTTTGCTATTAAATGAAACATTGTTTTATTACGATACTGGGTAGTAGGCCCATCACTGAGTACATGCAGCTGCTTCAAATCTGGTGTAAGTAACTTTATTCTTTGAATAACAGGTTTTAAATGTGCACAAATGAACACGGGATCGTGTCTTAAGTTTTCTAATACAGTGCAAAGACATGTGGTTTGTGTAAGGTTTGTTGGTGGCTGATTATTTGACGAGTAGTACACACATGTATGAAGTGAAAGTTGTGCTTTTAGATCCGCCAAAATGGGCTGATTGAATTTCTGATCCATATTTGCAGCAATAATTTTCTGAAAAATCAATATGAAGTAAGCCATCTGTTGGCGTTAAGTTTTGTTTGATTGATCGAATAACTCTGTGTTGGTTTTATTTGCAAGATGTTGAAAATATGTAGGTAATTTTGTCTTAAATATATTAACGAGTAATTGATGAGTAGTTTTAACGGATTCTTTAATAGTTTTTTGGCATAGCTTATCTTTTCCTTTAATGACTTCTAACACTTTTTAGTGATCCATCTTTGGTAAATAATTGTATCATTGCCATTGATCACATTAAAATTTACTGTATTCTCAGAGCATTGCAAACACGTCCTTTCCAGGCAAGAAACACTGAGAGTGTTGTTACAGCAGAAAGCCCTGGCAACATCAGTAGCGGTAGAATAACGTATTATCTTAGCTTGGCTTAAAGCACGAGCAATAAAATCATTATTTTACAAATTAAGAATACACTATCGTTACTTTCCAAATAAATATTGCTCTTTTCTGTGGACAATGTCTCTCGTGTGGACTTCTCAGTCCACAGAAAAGATGTCCACAGGAAGGACTTTTATTAAAAAAGTAAGCATTGCTCGATCAGTTTTGACGTTATACAAACAATTTAAAACATTTCGAAACCACTCCTAATAAGAAACGATGGCTGCATGCTAATCGGTAAATTCATTAATTACTTACTAATATACACCAGGAACAGGAAAGACTCACTGATCTTTGATGAAAACTCAGTAAAATTTATAAAAACTGTTGTAATAAACTACGAGCGCTCAGTCACTCAATCCAAACTGGCAAACGCCAGCCGTGTATTGTGGCCAGTACAAAAAAATAATTGTGAAATAGTATTTTGAGTTAGCTCGATAAAATCGATTGAATTTTAGGTCTACAGAAAAGACGTGATTTTGCATAACCAACTGTTTATTGCTAATTGTGTAGGTTTAGCTAGATATATATTTAATAACTTGGTAACATTTTAACATTCAGTATACATATTATCGATAATTAATATTTATTATGAGATAACACTTGTTAATTCAGAACAGCATTTGTCAAAATGTGCTTACCACGTTCACGAACAGTCCACAGAAGGGGACATTTTAATACTTTTCTTTTTTTTTCAACAAATTAGTAACTAAATAATTCCATATTTAGCAAACGTAAATGAAGGAATATTTGTGAATAATATATCAAAATATATATCAGCATAAAAAAAGTATTATTTTTAAACAATCCTCAACCTGAACTAGCCCATGAGTTTGACCCATTTATATCCATCATTATATTCTATGTAAGTTCTTAAATCACTTAAATCAGCTTGCCACAATTCATTAATATTTGATAAAATATATTTATTACGTGGGAATTTTTTTATAACCGGTTTATGTAATGTATATGTTTCTTGAGACTGCAACCATTTTGAAACGTCACTTTTTGAGATTTTTCCATTCATTGCCTTTGTTAACTTATTGACACTGCTGTAACCAGCTGGATGTGAAATATCATAATAGATGCGATGTAACTCTAATACGGGGTCCATTTCTCCCAATCACTTTTGTTTCTCAATTTATTGATGTGTTTAGATTGTGTTGGAGTTGGGGAAACCTCAGTTTGTGATTCTTGAATCAATGTTTTATCTTTACTATTAAGGTCAGATATATATTTGATTCTTTTCAGATTACCAATGTATGTTAGCGGTGTATTTATATCATTTAAAAACTTGGCGAATATTTCCCAACCGATTGGATCAGATCTCTTCGAGGGTCGTAAGATGTCATTCACTAAATCTATAATATTACTCCCTGGTATTTCTTGTCCACTAATAAAAACTGTTCCATTTTTATTCCATTGCAATTGATCTGTTTTATTTACTATTGTATCCATCAATAATTCACCCCTCCTCATATAAGTTTTAGGAATTAATTTTAATATTTCTTTTGGTTGTAACCCATATGCGATGTCTTCACCCGTTGGGAGTTGTTTAACATTTAGCATTTTTTCATTTTCACTAGTAGTTATATTATTGATGTTCCGGTTTTCATTAGTATTATCATTTATTACCTTTTCAGTTATTGTTATTTCTTGAGGTTGACGTTCTTCCATGGAGTAATGTAAGTATCTTTGTAAAATTTGTAGATAAAGCGCCCATTTTTCGCGATCATCCAATTTACTTGATATAATTTTTTCCATTTCTAAATCCAATCTACTTTGCGGTGTTGCTTTATTTTCATTCTGATGTTTAAGTTTATCAATAAAGTCTTGCTCAACAAGAAGCATTTTTTTTGTGTTCATTGTGATTTATTAAAACAACTTACAAGGGTACTTAGAATTGTACCTAAAATTATGGGAAGAAAGGACCCTCCTTTTTGTATTAATATATTTTTCCTGAATTCAAAACTTTTTCCTTTACTGATCAGATTACGTAAGAGATTTTTAATTTTTTTTAATTTTGTTTTTGTATTCTCTTTTAAAGGTACTTTTCCTTGTAAAACATTGTGAATACATTCACATATACAGTTAATTTCTTGATTATTACAAGACTTCAGTAATATCCTACGATGTTTGGGTTTTAATTTATGTAAAGCTGATAACAATTCCTTATGCGTTGTTATTCGTTGATACATGGTTCATTACTGACTTAGAGTGGCTGATTACAAAGATACTTATACCTTTTCATAGGAACATATATTGTACAAAAATTACTAGATTCAAATATTTTAGATTTTATGCGGCGAGCATCATCAGTGTTTTGTTTCAAATCAATCATTAAATAACCATGAGCTTCTTTAGTAGCATCGGTATATGAATCTTCAATAAACTTCGTGTCTTCCGGTGAAACTTGTCTAGCTAGAAATCGTATTTGAGTTTTGTCACGGGGATTTTTAAAATAAATAATATAACTTGAATTAAGTGAAATGTCGCGCTGTCCTCTTCCTTGATGAAATAAGTTTTGGGTTATGTAAAAAACACTCAAATTTCTATGGTGACTACCTTTTGTAAATATATCAACAACTCGACCATCAGATTCCCTCATTAAGTCATCTATTATAATCAAATGTGGATTTTTACCATCAAACATATGCAATTCCGGTAGTCCTTGGTGGTAATTTACTCCAGGTATATTATATAGCGGCTGCATTTCATCATAACACCATGTTATTTCTAAAAAAATCTCATTACATATACTACTTTTATGCTTAATGAAATTTGCAACAAAGTTAGATTTTCCACATCCACTAGGTCCTGCTACGATGGCAGCAAAGGGATGAATAAAATGAATCATTATTTTTTGACTTCTGTCTTCTTCAGGGAAAGGAATAAAACTAAGTTGATATTTTAAAAACAATTTATTTATATGAAATATACAAAAAATGTAAGTGTTATATCACAATATTAATGTACAGTACACGTTTATACATTATACATGTACAAAACAAATTTATTTTACATAAAAATTTACAATTTGTTATATTTACAATACTTAATTACATACTATTGATTTGGTAATGACCTATAGGTAACGTATCGATTTTGTTTGGTAAAATGTACCGCTTTGTGTCATTAAAAGATAAACACACCTTATTTATTTCCTGTGTAAAAATTGTATGTTTTAATGATCTAAACCGATACATTTTACAATGCTGTACGTTTTTATTAAACAAACATGACTTATAATTATCCAACGTTAATTTTTTAGTGACACATTTGTTAACACCCTTCGCCTTAGTAATAATTTTATCATCTACCTGTAATGCATACATTTTTGATCGCAAACCCACAAATTCTGTAAAGATTTTACCACAATTTTCATCTTTGAAATAACCTAATTTTTTCTTATTTACTTGAGGAAAATTAAAAACATTGTTTGGATTATAATCTGATGTATCGAAATGTGTACAAATGTCTGGCTTTATATCATTATAAAAGTTACTAGTAAATATTTGATAAATGAGACTGTCAGTATCTGTATACAGTAGTTTCAGATTTGAAGTAAATTTCTCTTTCATGTAATTATAGTGGAAATCATACATCAGCGTTTTAGATATATCTAATATACAAAATCCGAGATAAATAGGTTTATTATAAATTAATTTAATTTTGTTTAATTGAATTGCAACAAGACTATCAGAAAATATTGAAACACTGTGAAAATGTGGTTGAGCAATTAGATCCCCAGCCCCCAATACTTTGCCCCTATTTTCCCAGTGGGTTAACAGTTTAACGTTAACTCGTTTCTCAATATTTTCCATAGTCTTACCAAAAACTGCGTTGTTCATGAGTTTATAGAAATCTTTCTCAAAATCAGAATTAGCTCGAGTTCTTAATTGTGTATTAAGGTCTATATAGTTCTTTAACCATGGACTCTGCTTAAATTTTAATATTCTATAAACTTTTAATAATTTTAAACCCATTTTCAAACATTGAATTAAATTTCGATAATGAATAATATATTTGGATTTATTTTTTAAGTTTGGAATCAATCTAATTTCCTTAGCGTCCCCAACTGGTATATTTTCTGGACAAAGAGGTAAATCTGAATGTTTATCATGTAAATCCACCGGATACTCCAGATCTACCTCTAAGATAAAACCTATATCTGATGAACAACTAACATTAAAATCCGTATCAGCACTAACCCACTCAAAACCACCTGTAGGTAGATATTGTGACATTGCCCAACCATATAGATTATTGGCATCGAAATACATTAAGAATGACTCTTTATCCTTCGCATTATAGTCAGACATGTAAACATTATTTGCTTTTGCATAGCGAGTGCTACATTGCGAAACACCACCACGAATTCCTGATTTAATAAAAGCAATCATATCTATATCAGAAAGTAATTCAATCTCTGTTTTAGTATGTTTTAACATAGCATCCCAACTTAATCCAGGTGCTGTATAGTAATGAGCCGGGTCTAAATCGTACGTTTTAATGCAAACACGCCTAAAATTTTCAAAAATATCTGCTAACAATAAAACATCAGTTTTTAAATAAAGATTTGAATAATCCAACATATTTTTACAATTGAAATGATTCCAAACATCTTTGGCATGGTTGTAATCTTCATTAGAAATAATGGAATCTGTGAGACTACTGTAAAAGTGTGGAAGATCTGGAAGTTGATTGTAGTTTAATGTATCAAAATCTTTAATAAATTCATATGGAAATACACCTTTTTTAGTCAGCCGTTTAAAGTCTTCTGAATTGGGAAAGCATTTTGATAATTCATTAAAATTATTTTTTGTTAAATTTTTTGCTAAAGTATCTAAGCTACTGGGTAAAAATTTTAGGGAATCCACAAAACGTAAAGTTACATTACTGTTATTGATTTTAAGAACCTTTGAAAATGATATGTATTTTTCTTTGTTTTGTGGGAGAACTTCTACCTGACCTTCATCAAAGTTTAAGGCATGTACGATAAAATGTGCATCATAATGGCTTAAATTGTGCAAGAAGACTGGTATAGTGTAAGGTACTCTAAATTTTTCTGAACAAACTTTATGTATGACCCCAACAAATTCCCCAGTAAACCAATCGTGGTAAATCATTGAATTCCCACACAAAATTTTATTACAAATATAACAATGAATAGATTTGCTAACTATATCTTGCTGAATTGGTGATATTTTATTAGCAACTTTTTGGAAACCAATTTTTTTAACAATTGTTGTCAAATTATCTTTCAGGGTTTCCATAAATTTTAAAGCACAGTTTTCACCAGTATATGTTACATATTTAGACAATTTATCATCGTATGAGCATTTAATGTAGTATCCAAAACTATACACATTATGTTTTTGTACATTTATTGTATGTGATTTTGAAGGATCGTTTGAACATGATGCTAAGGGACTTAAAAAAGCCTCAAAATCCGCATATATAACAAAAGGTAACAACAATTTACGTTGAAATTTATCAAAACTTAATTTATTTTCAGATACAATATCGCCCCACCAATTTTTTTTATTTTTATCTACGCTTGGTATTTGTGTACAAATATGTCTGCAATCATTTTTTTGATGGTTATTTAAACGTTCAGATGTTGAAAAATATTGTAAACAAAAGTCACATAGATATATAGCTTCCTTGGATTTCGAAACTTGACTACTTATTAATCGTGACATATTTTACCCTGTGTCAAATATAGTAAATTTATATGAGTCTGCATTTTATTCTTTGTAAAATACAATGGCCCAACAATACAATGCTTTTTTCTTTGTTCATTATATTCTAACCCAAAAACATTAATGCTTATATTATTAAGACTTTCAATTTTGTGTATATCCTTTAATTTGACTGGAAATTTAATATTACCGAACTTTAATTTATGACTGTATTTGGTGTATGATGATACTCTATCCGAATTTTTATGAATTGGAAATAAAGCAGATAACAGTGCCCACTTAAAACAGGCGTCATCAGTGTTTTTAACATTTATCACAGCTTTTTTTATTTTTATATCATGTGGTAACTCAATAAAGGATTTTCCTCTTAAAGGGTTAAATTGATTTAAATTCATATCCAAATGTAAAATTTTTTTCAGACTCCACCCACTATCCTTTCTCTCGAATGAATTTATATAGTTTATTAGAGATTTCGTGAGAGTTGTATAAAATATATTTAAATCATCACCAATACAAACAATAAAATTCATTGATTGGAAATCAAAAGTGTTGTTAATGTTTTTTGTCTCCTGAACAAAGTCACCATATAAAATGAAATTTATTTTTAAAATTGTATGATCTTCTATAGATTTATTTATTATTGTAAATATTGTATCTTTGACAGATGCAAGAAATAACTCTGGTGTCTCAAACTGTAAATCATTTTGATTTTCTGAAGTTACTCTATAGGTTATTATTCTATTACCGAACGCAGTCTCAATTATCTTAACATTGGGTTTTATTGAATGTTGTTTTTTATTTACATTATTTTTATGTGCATTGCTCCTTAGATGATTAGCGAAATATTTTTTGGAAACATTTCTATTACAAATACAGCAAAATTTCATGTTAAAATTATTACCTTCATTCGATGTTGATTGCTCTTGTGAAGACCGTGAAAGATCCATGTTCGATCCAGATTTTATTCTTTTGATGTCAGCAGAGTTAATATCAACAGCTGCTTTCCTTTTAGTTCCACGACCCATTTGATCAACCCTGTCGAATAAAATTTTATTATATTTAACTGTTAGAATTGCGAATAGAGAAATAAAAAAAAAAAAATTAAATATATATAGAAAATATGATTATTAAATATACTCACAGTTTCCCATCGAATTCATCACATAGCACCATCATTCTTTGATCATAAAATGGGTGATTTAAATCATTTCTTTCTATTTCATCACAAACGTTGAAAAGTTCAATTGTATCAATGGATAAGCTTTCAAATTCATGATCCATTTCATCAAAAAAAACACTAACACATTCTTGAGACATTGTATATATGTATTCGTTTCACAACTGTTTTTTGTCTCACACTTTTAACCTTAATGCGCAAAGGTCTTCAACAAAAAGCACAATGATTGACTTTGTACAATGCAACATAGTATTTATACTAGTGGAAAACTGAAACATTACTTAATTATATAAACATATGGTATTAAAATCTGAAGCATGAAGAAACTAAATGAAACTAATTTTTAAAACTGTAACGTTTTACACTATCTTCCTCGGATATCCCCTTTGTTATATTGTATACAATATCCTTTATCTGAACATCAATGTTGGAATCGTTTTTCATATAATATTTAACACGAATATCTGCATTTTTCCAATGTTGTGCCACTGGGATTTCTTTCAACTTTTTTAAACTATATAATTCCATTTTCACAAGTATGTCAGCGTCCATTCCATCATCTTTATCAGTCGATATATATGAAATGCTTCCCTCCTTCCCTGCACGGCCAACACTTGAAGAAAGTTTAGTTTTTTTCTTCTTCCGGTCAGGTTCTTGAAGAAAAAAGTCATCTAAACGATTGGTCTTCTTATTTTTATTTTCTGTTATGTTTAAAACCTCTTCTTCATCATCAGATAAATTATAATAATTATATGGTCTGAAACATTTATCCACATCTTTCAGGTTGTATGAAGACTGAAATATAACATAAACAAATCAAAATGCGTTTCAAAAAATAAATAGGAATTATTAAAGAATTTACTGAAACCAAATTTATAAAATTTAAATAACTTACCTCCATTGTTGTTTATTATTTCAAACTTTTAACCACTTCACTTTTGTCGAACTTAGAGCACAATACTAAATCTTTCTACAAGTATCGGGTTATATAGACTGGTAATGGATATCATTATCTAGTTACGATATTCAACTCGACTGCATGTTTGAACAAGTATCCATACCTATCAGTAAAATGTGGATAAGAAAAACAAAGGGCACTCTAAATACCCTTTGCAATCTTAATAGTCATTGCATTTTTAAAATATTTTTGAAATAGATAATAACAGAAATGTGTGTATCTAGTAGTTTAGCAACCACATATACGTATAATTATTATAATATTAAGAACAATAAAATATATTTACGAATATGAAAATATAAACGAATAACCTTATCAGGTTTTTATTAACCTTCATTACTTTTGAAGTATATTTTAGGACAGGTTCCTAAGAGATGTATTATAGGTTTTGTGAATAATACAGCATTCAACGGTAGTTATGTTAAAAATCCTTTCAACTTTGAAAATTTTGGTATTTGCTCATTTAGCCTATATATAGATGGTCAACAGATACCTTCAAAATCGTTACAACCATCATTTCCAAACGATGTATTTACTAGCGCATACCACACCCTGTACTCAGGCACCGGTATACATTTTCTTAACGAAGGTAATGGAATATCGAGGGAACAATATTCAAATGGATACTGTTTACTAGCTTTTGATTTAACACCTGACTTGTCGGCTAACTCTAATGTGCATTGGAATCTTGTACGCCATGGTAGTGTAAGAATGGAAGTAAGATTCGAGAGCGCATTGACTGAAACAATTAACTGTGTAGTTTACGCAGAGTTTTCAAATATTATAGAAATAGATAAGAACAGAAATGTATGTGTGGATTATAGTAGTTAAGCAATCACTTATGTAATTATTATGATATTAAGAATAATAAAATATAATGTAATCGAATATGACATGGTTTTTATTTACCTTCATTACTTTTTTTACAAAGAGACTCATTACTTATGTTGAGATCATATTATGTGTGTTTAAATACATTGGTATAAATATGAATTGATAGTAATAAATGTAGTCAGTAAAAGAGTGAAAGAGTAGGGGAGTAAACGCGTATTAAAGTATGAACACACTAGAAGTGCAAATGAGTCTTCGTAGAATACATCCCAGCCTCCAGAGCAACGTATATCCTTCAAATCGATTGCCGATGTATGCTCAGGTGCCAGCACTTATCATATGCAATCTTGACCCTGATTCACAGCCGGGGTCTCATTGGGTGGCTATTCATATAAACGTCGAAAGAGTTGGGGAATACTTTGATTCGTTTGGACGTAAACCTATTGAAGCAATAGAAGGATTTTTAAGGAGGAATTGTTGCATGTGGAGATACAATAACCTTACGGTTCAGGATTACCTATCGGCGGTGTGCGGAGAGTACTGTTTGGTATACATATATTACAAGTTCAGAGGGATGAGATTAGAAGACTTCCTTAGAAATTTTACGTGTGACTCAGAGAACAATGATACGGTGCTAGTAAATTTGTATAGAAATATAATGGACATATAAATAAAAGAATAATACCTGGAATAAAAATGTTTTATTTAAATATGTAACCCTTACATCTAATTTTATTATAGATAATGGTGTTAATGTAGGTATATTTATTGTTGTTTGCTTAGACCCGTAGGTTAGGTTAGGTTAGATATAGTTTATTATATTATATTATTCTATTTTTCTTTTATAGCCATAGATCGGGTTAGTGAATGTAGGAAAGTAGATAACGATGCATTCGTACTGAGTCATTAAGTAATTAGATAATGAGTGGGGATTTCGTGCAGGAAATAGTAACTGATAAGGTGGTGATTAGTAAGTAATTAGCAAGGTTTTGGGAAAGCTATCTCTGGAACGGTTAGAGCTATCAGTTCAGGAGTGAGTGCATTCGACTCCGCACGTCCTGTTTAGTGGGGTTAGAGTACAAACTTTTTTTTTTTTTTTTTTAGGCGGGCGCTGCCTCCGAAACAGCTTTTTTTACCGAAGCAGTGGGTGAGGCAGTGCCCGGGAATCCATACTACTTTTATTTAAGATTCGATTCCAGTTGATGAAAGAGACACAGAAATACCGTCCCTATTTTAGATTACGGAGGGAAATAAAACAATAAAAAGTATAAAAAATAAAATTTATTAAATAACAATAGTATTAAATTAAAAGTCTAGATCATCTCCCGTCAGCCGAATGCGTCGTGTTGGGAGTTCCCAAATGCGCAAGCGACCTTCCGCGTCTCCTGAAGCAATGCGACAAGTCCTGAAAATTCGAAAATACAAAAATATTGAAACACTAGTAGACTCGGCCAAGCGTTGCTGTGGCTAAGATTTTTGTTATATTACATAGTAGTAAACTATTCAAGAGAAACGGCAGGAGAACACCAATCCACCATGCTTTTGGTGGTTATGCCATTAAATTGTAGCTTATGTGAAACGTTGGTAATTATTTTGATAAGGATCAATACCTAGGTACGAATAAAGAGCCTTTTCCAGTGGTATTTTAATAAAAAAAATTAATAAAAGGACGATGGTTGTGACGTAACTATAAAAGATAGAGACATGCTGTCGCGACATTTTTTATAGAAAGTGATGTGTCCTGAAAAATTAAAATACATAATAGTTTTCGCACGCGATTGAAAGAAGTTTTAGTAGTAGTGTTGTTTATTTTTTTACACCTTGGGTTAGATTATTCAAGTTTTAGTAAGCATCCCTATTTTTTTTGAAAATGAAACATAGCCTATGTCACTCGGGAATAGTGGAGCTTGCCAACGGTGAAAGAATTTGAATTGAAATCGGTCCAGTAGTTTCGGAGCCTATTCATTTCAAACAAACAAAAAATCAAATCTTTCCTCTTTATAATATTATTAGTATTAGTCTAGATAGATATCTTATAATTAGCGTTTGAAAGCACTTGACCATACTGATTTAGGAAGTAGGAGATTAAGAGGAAATCTCATTGAAATCTATAAAATCCTCACTGGCCACTATAATGTTCCAGGAATTGAGAAGCTCTTTATTTTAAGTGAAAATACACATTTAGGGGTAGTTCTTTAAAACTTAAGACAATTTCCCTAAAGAACTTTCTCCCTAACCGAGTAGTGGCTGACTGGAATAGGCTTCCGGAAAGTGTAATCAGTGCACCACCTTTGAACTCCTTTAAAAATAGATTGGATAGTTACTCCAAATCTCAAAATACACGCGCATCAGCTTATTAAGCTGCTAGTCTGTTTCTATACATAATAATAATATCAAAATCATCGTCGCGTTCAGAATAATCTTTAGACAAACATACATAAACTTTCAAAATGAAGCCTAGAACCTTTTAAGTCTGGACCTAACATTTCTGTATCTATATCTATAATAGGCAAATGTGTCGACTTTTTACGATGTTTTCTTTCACCGTACGAGCGTGTGTTAAGCCTTTTTGAAGTAGGTAAAATATATTGTATAGTATTGAAATTACACCATTCTTTCGCCATAATATCATAGTCATTTAAGTCGGTTTCCTCATGATGTTTTCCTTCATCCGAGCTAATGTTAAATGCCCACATAGAAAGAAAGTCCATTGGTGCACAGCCGGGGATCGACCTCAAGGATGCGCAGGGAGTCGCACGCTGAAGCCACTAGGCCAACACTGCTCTTAATATTAGTAAAATATCTATTATCTAGTCTTAATATTAAAAAAAATATTGGTTGTTTGTAAAGTAGGTTTACGATCGAGATGTTTACGTGATAACGTCTTATTGGTGATATAAGTTTTTGGGAAGTAAGGAATTAATGAAGATAACAATTTTTTCAAATTTTAAATTACATCTATCGTTTTATTCACACTTTTGATGATAAATTTCGGGTGTAAAATGACAAGTTTACTTATTCGACTATGATATACATTTTTCTTCATACATTCACGAAATGACTGGCAGCGCTCGAGATGAGACGGGAGATCGGTCCGTCTCTCTCTCGTTATACCTGCGATCGCGCTCGTGAGGTTTTGGTGTGACACAAGTTTCTGAACATGTCACCCGACTAAAACGATTTTAAAGACGTTATCACGTCAAATATAAAAACTGTGCATTGATTATTGAAGTGAAACTTCTTTAGAATCGTTGTGATTTCAAACCGGATGCAATGGAAAAAGCGACAGTAAAAAGAGACAGACACAAATTAATAGGATTTGGCGTGGGAGAGAGTGAGAAAGCGACAGTAAAAAGAGACAGACGCATAAATTCGTAGGATTTGGCATGGGAGAGAATGAGATGGGAAGCATTGTGCAGTGTATAAACTTTAAATTAACGTGTCATTGATTATTTCTGAATTAAAAAACATAGATGTGCAAAAAATTCAACAAGTAATAATCATCGAATTTCAATTTTTATTTTAGTTTTTACCAAATTATCAATATTAATAATATCAATATTTGATATTAAACTTATAAATTAAAATTTAACATAATCCTGCATTTAATTAGTGAAAAGTCTAATTTACATATTATTAATTATAAAAACTATGTGTTTGAAGGTTTCACTTCTACCACGTTTTTTTTTGTTGCAATGTTCTTACCCAATCTGACTAACAGCCACGCAAGTGACGCACGTGTTACCGGTAAATCCCTCAACCGGTACCGGTTTTCCAGCTGACACATTGTACACTTTGATCTCCCCCTCTTCGGCTTGACCAAGCACCACACATGGTATTGTGGGGAGCCAGGCCATACACGAGATTGGCCAGTCCAGGCACAGAACCTTCAAAGTTCAATTGTTTCTGAATATCATATGTTTATAACCTGACACTTATCGACAAGACATATATACACATATCTGACAAAGGGGGGGGGAGATAAACTGCAGTAAATAAACTAACAAAATGTACGTCATTAGTATAATTTGTTAGTATGTTATGTATAAACATGTATTTTAGTAAAAAAAAAAAAATTGGAATTATTATTAACCATGCCATGACCAAGACTGTCGAATCTTTCCCGACAAAGCCGGAATGCAATAAATCGGTTGACCGATTTTGATGAGTTTTTAAGTGGAATCCAGAATAGTTCCGATTATTTACAATTAGATGAATTTTTGACTGTTTTTTAAGTTTGAAATTTTGTATTAAATATATCTATACAGGACGTATGTCCGGTCTGTTAGTTGCTATTTAAAAATAGTTGAAATAAATAATATAATAGAAAAAAAAGTTTTAAGTATCACACGCTGAACCATAAGGGCTCATGCCCACGAGACGGTTTTAACACGCCCCGATTTTTTGCCGGCGCCGGGTAGAAACCGTCCGAGCTTGCACACAAGACGGTTTCACCGCACAGAGCGGAGACGCAGCGAGCACCGTGCCCGGTTGCGGAGTTAGCCAGCGCCGTGTGGTTGGCGTCATAGTGTCCCATACAAGACTTACGATGGTACGTCGACCCGGCTTAGGTGCGAAACACACAGAAAAGGCATAAGGTGAAGGCGAGGCGCAGGCATCTTGCCGCTTCAAAACGCGTCAATACAAAATGTACGTAAGCTGCACGTTGTTAATTATACGCAAGCGGCGTGGCACAGGCACGTCGTTTCGTCGCCTGTTGCGCAAAGCGAGCGCAACTTCGTCATCTGAAGAGGAAGACGTGCTATCACGATAAAGTCAGCCTGCGTAATGACTCTTTGTGCCGTCTCTTCGCCTCTATGATATAATTTAAGTCGCATCCGTGCCTTATCTATTCCACGCCGGCTCTGCGCCTGCGCCGCACCTTCACCTTACGCCTTTTCTGTATGTTTCGCGCCTAAGCCCGGCGAAAAACCGTCTCGTGGGCATGAGCCGTAATTATATACCTTTATCGGAGCATTCTGCATCACATCATACACCCTCAACTCGGAATCAATAGCTATAGAGACAAAAATATTCGGCTTCTGGACACCAAACGCGACGTCCAGCACACAGGTGCCGTGCCCCTCCAACACTTCATATACAGGATCAATATGTTCATGGATTTTGCATAGAAACAGCCTCCCACACTTTGCCCCAACGACGAAAATATCGTCGGGTACTTTGTCAGAACTCGCGCGCAGCGGGTAGAACTTCACAAAGTCGAAGCACGTGATGTCAGGGACGACTTTTCGTGTTGAATTGATTTGGTAGGATGTTATATTTTCGAATACTTTCTGATTTGCGTTCACCTGCCACACGTTCAACGTTCCGTCGCTTCCAGATGAGAATAGCACCTGGAATGGAAGATGATAAACCACTCCTTATATGGAAATTGTATTCGTTTTTACAACAATAATTCTCTAATTTCGCTTGGGAGCGAAATTAGAGAATTATCAGTAAATAAATTCAAAGCTCTCGTTAAACGTAAATTAATCAATAAAGCTTTTTATACTATTGACGAATATTTAAATGATCCTAATTCTTGGGATTGATTTGCTCCAGTTCAAACTATTTGTATGACTCAAAACTTGGCGATTAAAAAGAACGGCGGAAAGTTTTTTGCCCGCTATACGCTCTTGACTTGCGAACTGGTAGGAAATGTTAATTTACAATTTTAATTAAACTTATTTTCTGACGTTCATAGTTCTACTTATTACCTATATGAATATAGTTATTTTGAGTTTGAGTTTGAAATACTAATTTACTCTATAGGGATATTTTTATTTGCACCACCTATTATTATTATTAGTACGTATTATATAATAAAGTAGTGCTATAACCTTATATAATATAATCCTGAGGTCTGGGCCTCAGATTTCTGTATCCGTTGCCTAATTTATTTTTCTTAATAAACAAGTAGGTGATCAGCTTTCTGTGCCTGACACATGCTGTCGACTTTTTGGCTTCAATACCGATGTTCTCTCTTCACCGTGCGAGGGTTAAATTCGCACATAGACAGAAAGACAATGGTGCACAGCTGGGATTGAACCTATGACCTCAGGGATAAGAGTTGCACGCTGAATTGTTACGCTCTTTTCTTGAAGGACATACTTCAGTAGACAGCTTCCACATAATGGTTGTGGAAACTGTTGTGGAACGGATGTCGATTGACACGGCTAGAATTTCGTATTCTGCCTCTTGGTTCGACGATGAAACTCAGCTGCTTTTTTTTGCTGCACATCCGAATAACTTCTCTGAACTCTTATGCCCACCTTTCACTGCGAGCGGAACGGACCTATTACGGACTCCGCTATATTCGTAACGAATCATCGTATGTATAAAAAAAGAAAAAAAAAAGTGTGTGTGTACAAAGTACACATGTCAGAAGTGAAACTTCAGTGGCAAACTAATCTTGAGTGTTGTTCATATTTATACAAATCTAAAAGTTTAGATTTCCGATACTTAGAGGGACGGAAAAAGGAAGATATGTTAGGAATTTAATGAATTTTATTGTCATTAAAATATTAAGTGTCGAATAATAAATAATAAATAATAGATAATAAATAATAAATAATAAATAATAAATAATAAATAATAAATAATAAATAATAAATAATAAATAATAAATAATAAATAATAAATAATAAATAATAAATAATAAATAATAAATAATAAATAATAAATAATAAATAATAAATAATAAATAATAAATAATAAATAATAAATAATAAATAATAAATAATAAATAATAAATAATAAATAATAAATAATAAATAATAAATAATAAATAATAAATAATAAATAATAAATAATAAATAATAAATAATAAATAATAAATAATAAATAATAAATAATAAATAATAAATAATAAATAATAAATAATAAATAATAAATAATAAATAATAAATAATAAATAATAAATAATAAATAATAAATAATAAATAATAAATAATAAATAATAAATAATAAATAATAAATAATAAATAATAAATAATAAATAATAAATAATAAATAATAAATAATAAATAATAAATAATAAATAATAAATAATAAATAATAAATAATAAATAATAAATAATAAATAATAAATAATAAATAATAAATAATAAATAATAAATAATAAATAATAAATAATAAATAATAATAAATAATAAATAATAAATAAAAAAAATCCAACGCCGATAAAGAAGTTGTTTAAAGAAGTTGAAGTGACTTCAAAAAGGAACATGGCGCGTAACCGAAAAACGTGACGCGTAACGAAAAAATGTTACACTAAATTTTTTTCCAACCCCGATAAAGAAGTTTCACTTCAATTATTTATTTTCATTTCCGTGGGAAACTCACTCAACTCGCTAACCTCGTGTGTGACTCTTTCTCTTTCTTCCGCTCCGCTTTGGTGGAAGCACATGTATGAAAACGATAAATCAATCATAGGAGAGTCCGTAATGGGTCCGTTCTGCTCGCAGTGAAAGGCGGGCATTAATAAGCCTAGCACTGCTCATAGTTAAATAATATAATGAATAAAAAACCTGATCAGCTGCCCCTCGTCTCTTCCCCTTATTGTGGATCTGCATGATGAGGTATACGTTTGCGAGTGGAGCGTCTGCCCACTGCAAAGCCGACACACGTCGGGATCCATGGCAACCAGATGGTGAAGCAAGTTGGGTACCTGTGTTTATTTTTATATGTTCCTCATTTTGGATATATAGTATGTATATTACGAAGACAGGTGGTATGAAATGTTTCCTTGATCTTTCTAATTTATGTTTTAGGGTCGATTCAACAGGGGCTCTAGAGTCTGCTAATGAACGTAGATACTGGATTTTTTTGCAAACTTTTTATATGACAACACTAAAGTTAGTACGGTCAAAATGTCTTGATATTTTTTTATTTTAAATAAGTTCATATTAGTTTTAGTAATTTAGATAATGTTATTGTTCTTTTACAGATAGTCTTGAGATTATTAGCCAACGGTTATGAATTTAAGAAAAACAAAAACGAACGTTCATTATTAATTGAACGTTATGATATAGCTGCATGGAGACATCGCTTTTTGCGTACCATTGCATCGAAACGTGCAGAAGGCAAGCCAATAATCTACTTAGATGAAACTTATGTCCACAAAACCGTAATGATTGCAAGCATCCACTAGTAAAATAAAAATGAATGTCAAAGTATCAAAGTGAGTTGTTCTAACTTTCCTTTTTACTTTAGGGCTGCCATGCTGATATTTTTTAAATTTGCCGCGCTTTTTCAGTATCAACTTTCAATAGCCAGACTCTATCACATACTAGAAATTTATTGCCCTAACAGGCGACTCTAGATTGACAAGAGTGCACAATAAGTGAATATAATTTACAGACGAAACAAAAAAGTTTTTTCTAATAACAATAATACAACATTCTTTGCAAATACAGAAATGTTTTATTGCTTGCCATTGCGAAAGAAGAATGACACTTTTACACATTAGGCCTCTTCTCTCTAGCGCCAAAATTGCGATACTGCATGTCAAAGCACTTTCTGATATACAACATTTTTTGATGAGGTAACACATGTCTTCGATTAAGATCAAAGCTTGGTTATGCATCTCCTCACTTTCACATTCACTTCAAAATCTTAATTTCTTGAACTGACACGAATTCGATATAAAATGATATGTGATTTTAGAAAAAAATATTTTACACCCGCTACTATAATATTGTTACGAATTCGCTTTGCGTTGACTAAAATGTTTCCACAAGTTAGAGACATTTTCAGCAAGCTGAAATATAAGAGTCGTTTTATGACAGGCTCTATTACATATTAGAATATTGTAATAAGCTTATTTACCATTGTATAGTTACCCTCGTTTTCAGGCAGTTTCAGAACATGTAGTCGAGCGATACAGTTTTCAGGAAGAAAAGTGCAGTGTGTGTGATGTGCGCGTAATTGAACTAGTGACCGTATTTTGTGTGTGATAATTAGTGTGTTTCTGTGCGTAATTTGTGGCTTTTCAGTGTAAACAAATTCCTCGTAGATTTATTTAAAAATAAACCCTTGAAGAGATCTACGGCGTTTTCTATCCGATCCCCTAGCTCGTAACAATATTTGACGACTCATTGGTCTAGTGGTTAGTACAGTACCCCTGACTGCGAATCCATGGGTCCCGGGTTCGATCCCCGGCTGAGACGAACATCGATGTGATGAGCATTTGGTGTTGTGCTTAGGTCTTCGGTGTTCAATTATGTATATTTTATATGTCTATCTATCTATAATATGTACGTATATCCGTTGCCTAGTACCCATAACACAAGCTTCACTAGCTTAGTATGGGACTAGGTCAATTGGTGAGAATTGTCTTTAAAAAAAAATGTCTGCGTGTACTAGGTGTACACACGTAAGAAGTGAAACTTCTTTATGACCTTATTTTTCGAAAAATGATCTACTATATGCAACTTTACAGAAATTCGTTAAATAAAGTTAAATTAGATAAAGTTTAACAAAAGGCTTTTATTATCATAGACATGATTACAAATAATATACAATTATTTCATTTTAACTTATTACTGTACTACTATGTAGTACTAAGATTATTACAGAATTTCATTAATTGTAATAGAATTATTAGTATACTATCATTGTTATCGTTATTATATATTTTTGTTACAAATGGCTTCGAATCTCTTCGGATCAACCGTGGTAGGGACAAGAAAAAGATGGCGCGTAACCGAAAAATGTGACAAATGTGTGTAAATTTTTTTCCAACGTCGATAAAGAAGTTTGACTTCAAAAAATTGTATTACAGTAATAAACAAATGAACTTATTATAATTTTTTGATTGATTGTGTGCTTAAATAAATACCTTCCTCCATGTTTCCATTCATTAAATTGCATAATACAACTTCGCCAGACGTAGTCCCATACGCGAGCAACGCGGCGACAGATGGGTGATATTTGACAATTGTCACGCAGTTCTTTTCAGATATATCTAAGCTGTGCACAAATTTCTCTCCGCCAGCTCTCTTCAATGTGAAAACCTATAACCATTTAAAAACCTTAAAATACTTCTTTTTTTTTTTTAATTATTAATCATACAATCAGTCTTTGCGACTATAAGTAGATACGTTGAGAGCTTATTAACGTGTAAGGGCCGATTTACATTATCTTAGTGTTTAGGAGAGTGCTTTAGTACAACTTGAAAGGCAAGTTCTTTAGTGCTTTAGTGCGTTGCGAGTGAACGTTTACATTTCTTCCAGTAGAGGATCATTACAGCGCCACAATGAACGCGCAACGACGTCGGCAAATACGCTCTATTCTACGCAAAATACTAACTGTAGTTATGGAACAAATAGAAGACGAGATTTTATTCGAAATAAATAAACTAAATATAAATAATAAACAAAATAGCTTCTTTTAAGGCAGTGTATGCCGTATGCTTAGCCGGTTTGTTTTTGTATAAATTGTTTTTAACGTTCCACAAACATTCGTGAACAACATATTCAGACACAAATTTGATAGTTGTATCTTCCGACCATTTAGTCATCTATAAAAATCAAAAAACACGCACGCGTTTCACGGCACTTATGCACTCTCCTAAAGATTTGACTAAATTACGTGTTTACACACAACGAGGGAAGATCTCGGGGGGTGCGCGGGCGCGGAAGGGGTATCACTTGAAACAAAAATAAAAAGCGATTCTATTTTGATTCAACTTGAAAGTCAAGTAGAACCGTACTATAGCAAGTAGCGTTTACTAAAGCAAGTAGCGTTTACATGTTTCAACTAAAGTACTATCCTAAAGCACTCTCCTAAACACTAAGATAATGTAAATCGGCCTTTAGGCCGCTACTCTCAGCGGAGCCTGCCTGTTCTTATTTAAACTCAGTGTGTTGGGTTGTCCTGATCAAAAATGTCTCGCCGCTTTTTTTGTCGTCGAGTAGTTTCTGGTATAGTTAGCTGTCCTGCTAGCTGATTGGGGTGCTTTTGAAGTCTTAGTTTGTAGTTATACCCATGTGTGATTAAATACTAGTTTTGGAAAAAAAATCATACATTTTTGATGTGAAACATCTATAGCCGCACGTAAAACCGATTTCTGGCGTGGCGACGCATGCCGTGGCGACGCGTCGCCACGCTTTATGATGGTAGGTATATATATACAGTCTATATGCAGTAGTGTGTACGGTGTGTGTATTTCGAAGTCACTGATTAAACGAATTAAGTAGTCACGATTTGAAATAAATTCGTAAACTTTTGTATTTAATGAAAATAAATGTTTATTCAATAAATAAATAAATAAATTTATTTATTTATTTTATTATTATGACATATTTAGCTCCTATCACAATCTGTTCTTTTCTGCATATTACTTTTACAAAATAATGTCGATGTTTCACATCTGCCAGGCGTCCCGTGACGGCTCACATTTTTTAATTTTTATGTAATAATGTATGGAGGCAAACGAGCAGGAGGCTAACCTGATGTAAAGTGATACCACAGGGCTTGCGAGTGCGTTGCCGGCCTTTCAGGAATTGGTACGTTCTTTTTTTGAAGGACCCTAAGTCGAATTGGTTCGGAACTACTTCAGCTTGCAAGCAGCGCGGCATGAAACATAATTAATATTAATTTGATAATGTATTTTAATAATAATTTGTGTAAAATAAAAGTAAATAAATCCGTGGCACTACAACCTTTTTAGTTCTGGGCCTTACATTTTTGTATATGTTTCATGATCATTTGTCAATCTTATAGGCAAGTAGGTTATCAGCCACCTGTGCCTGACACCGTTGACTTTTTGGGTCTAACACAATCCGATTTACTCACATAGTTTTCCTTCAGTATTCGAGCGATTGATAAATACGCACATAGAAATAAAGTCCATTGGTCGAACCTACGACCTAAGGGATGAGAGTCGCATGCTGAAGCCACTAGGCCAACACTGCTCAAGTAAGTCAAGATGGTTTACCTTAATCAAACCTGTATTCTGACACCAAGTCTCATGCTGCAACTTTCCGATGGAAACGGCCAACGAATTCCCGGCACTGCTCCAGGTTACACCTAAAACTGCTGTCTGATGATCGCCAGCTCCAATGCCATCGAGGAGCTTCAGTTCTTGGAACAACTTGGCGTTAAGGACCTCCTCATCATCGGAATCTGAGGAGAAGTCCCTCTCTGTCTGGTCAAGCTGATCCATCATAGCTGGTACCACCTTTCGAAGGAATTCGTTAAGACCGGCCGGTTCTTTTATTGGGGTTACCACTTCGGAGGCAGTACATCCAATGTCGTGATTGAGGGTTGTTTGACAACCGACACCAGACGCGGAAAAATTTGTTTGGGTCCCGCTTTGAGTTCCTGAACGTTTCGCTTGAGGTATGCTGTCAAAGCCAACAGCTTCGCTGTCATAACCACTTAATCCAGACATTTTCTTAACGAAATAATGGAACTGCGAAATCTATGCGTCGTTGTTTTGTTATTAGTGACTGGCGTTGCCATAGCAACGGTCAAAATAGTGACATAGACAGCCTTAATGACCATCCACACACTCTACGCGCAAGCACGAGAGTGTGGACGGCGCCTCGCCGTCTCTCCGCTTTTGGGGTGCGAGTCAAAGTCATTTATTCATATAGGTAACACATTAAGAACGTTAAAAAATTATATATATATGAAATACTTTCTGCCAGTTCTCAAATCAAGGGCGTACAACGGAAGAGAAGAACTGGCAATAAACTCTCCGCCACTCTTTTTAATCGCCAAGTTTTTTATTTTACACAACGTTTGTAACGAGCTGCAACCATTACACCATGTTCCTCATGACATCTTAAGTAATAAATAATAAAATAAATTAAAAACAAAGATTTGTCCTCTATCCGTAGGAGGCATGGTGAATTAGGGGCACGCACTTACATTATCATGGGAACAACACGCAAACACATAGTCGAAATAACTAACATCACCGCATACACGAATTCAAGTACGACCAGTCACCACAAGTAGCACCCGTTCACGAGTATGACGCATGGCCAGCCATCGGCTCTCAGTTAAAGGACGCGAGCGGGCGAGGCGAGAGCATCAACCACAATCTCAATCTTGCTTACTTTGTTGTTAACTACTGTTGGGACACGCGCGTTTTCTTATCATGATGGAGTGGAGTAATCATTAGTGTATGGCTTTTATAGAATTTTATCAATGAATAAAAGAAGACAGAACAGAAGTTCAAAACTAAAAATGGTTGTCTGTGAAGTCAGTTTACAGACGACAGTTTAACGTGACAAATCATTGATGAAATTATTGCATACTTAAGTCTTCTAACGGAAGATAGCGCATGGATGCGGCGCAAGCGTACAATGAGCGTAACAGGACAATGAGTCATGCTTTATCGTGCAGCCGGCGTTCATCGATTAATTACCTAGACGTTTATACGTCGAAATACATCATTAATGCCGACTATTAGCCTCTAAAAAACTTAAATTGTTATACCGGCATGTTATGATATTTATTTTTTGTATTTGTTATATAAACGCAAGACATTCAAATTAAGGACATCTTGTCGTACACGTTGCGAGGAACTAAATAAAGCGTGAGTGTGGTGCATTCGTGGCGAAGGCGTCTAGCGAGAGTCTGGACCCAGCTTTAGGTAGAAAAGTCTAATCCTTAACCATAAACAGCCCTCTCCGGCTTCGCACGTGTATAAAGGATTTTTTTTTAAACACCTAAGTCTGCTTTTGAACAACATAACAAACAGTTTGGCATGTTTGATGCCGCAACCAACAGTGCCACATATTGGTATGTTATCTAAAGCTGGCGGCTTCAACACATTTACACTTTGTGCTTGTGTAGTGTCTGTGAATAAGCGCGAGGCGTGATGTCACACTGAATATGCATCATGAAAAGACTATCCGTCTCTCTCGCGCTCGGTCAAGCTTATGAGTATAAAAGAGACAGTTATTGTTTTGCAACTGTTTATGTTGATCTTTACTGTACCGACCTATACTAGTCTTGGCCGGTAAGAGCGTCGCTGTCATGGATATTAGTATTGCCAGTAAAGTTTTACGAGAGGATAAAAATTCGTTACTATAATACAAAAAGGATGGTAAAATAAAACACTTATCGAACAAATAATATATATTAAAATACAATAAACGACATTTTATCAATTATTTATACATAAGCTAGTGCTAAAGATAACCGCACACGTGATTCATATATTTTAAATTCTTTTTAAATAAAACCTCCTTAGCTTATGCTTATTTATTACACTAACTCGACATTTATAGTGCTTTCGAATGTGTACAGTATTTAAAATTATGATGAGGGTCTTAATCCAACTTCTTTAGGGAGCGTTCAAGTATTGAATTACGCGTTATCTACTATATAAAAATAAGTCGGGTTTTCCTTCCTGACGCTATAACTCAAGAACCGATTTCCACGGTTTTGCATTCGTTGGAAAGGTCTCGGGCTCCGTGAGGTTTATAGCAAAGAAAAATTTCAACAGAAAAGCGGGATCACCAAACCAAATGTTACATAAAACGAAGCCATCTGGTGGCGAAACGGAGTTCGCCGAGTTTTCTAGTTGTTAATATTATTTTCGACTTTTCAGTACTTTACACCACATAATGGTAACTTTTAGTTATAAAAAGTCACTAGGTGGTCACGAAACGTTTTACTATACTATACAGAAAAACGTTACGGCGCGTTACATGGGGGGGGGGTCAATAATCTCCAAAAATTGCGTGAAGTAATACTTGAACGCTCCCTTAGTTACTGTGTAAGATTAAAACGTTTTGAAAAGAAATCACGATTTAAAATCATTTTGTGCTTATTTTAATATATAGGTTAATAAAACAATATTTCTAGTTAAACCTAAAATACAATAAGAAAAAAAAACGTGTGCAAAAAGTTCGATAAGTTGAGGAAGGGAGGGGAAAGGGGGCAATTCTTATGCCCCCAATGAAACATTCATAATAAAAATTGAATTGTTCACTTAAGAATCTTAAATGATAGGTTATAGGAAGAAATCACTAGGATACAGTAAGTAAATTTTTTTAAAAATAATGAAAAACTGAATATCAAATTACAAATAATTTTATCGCCCCCCTTAGCAATCTAATTGCCCACCTGTGGGGCAATTAGATTGCTAAGGGGGGCCGCATTACACCGTCGCGCGTCGACGCCCTTGCCATGTCAAAAATGTATTGTATTGGAAACTTTTTGAAGTTATACTTCTTTAGGCGCGTTATGAAAGATTGATGAGAATGAAATTTTACGATACGCGCGCACCGTGACACTTAATTATCAGTATGAAAATCGATGATAACTATGTTCAAATTGTATATTCTAGTATTTTTATATTTAGAACACGTGTTTCGTAACAGTACAATTAAACAGTGTGAATAAATAAATATTATTTTGGTGTTTTTATTAAATCAATTTCATATACGACGGTGATAGTATTTACTAATAATAATTTTATTGATTAATTTTAATATTTATCGTTAGTCACTACTGCATTTTAGTTATTTTTTTCCATATGCCAAAGAAGTATAACTTCTAACGCGTGTACATAAGTACACACACTCTTTTTTTTTCCACCTTTATTATAAGTATCGTCTTATATGTCGGAAAATCGAACTTGCACACAACATAAACTTAATGAAAAATATTGAATGAAATCTACAATAGTGCCTATGACCGATTTTTATTAAAATATATTTTTTATAATATCTAAGGCATAATTTAGAATCGTTTTGTCACCCACATATACGATTACCATGGTAACAACTTAACAAAAAACCGTTACCATGGCAACTCTTAATTACACAAAGCCAATATAGTCTGTCTCTCGAATAGGTCGAAATTAACGAAATGGCATTAAAATTAGCTAAGGAGCTGGGTAGCTATCTATATGATTTTCTCATGGCTTTTTTAATATCGATAATTATAAGTCAATTGAAATCCCCTTAAAAATTAAAAAAAAAAAACAGATTTATCATTTGCTCGCATTTTCGTTCTATATTGACTTCTAAGCTCTAAGAATCATACCGGGTAGCTGATCTTGATTTACCCATTAAAATATCACGAGAATTTCGTCATATTGTTTCTTTTTTACCACAAACTAACTTGATCAACCATAGTATTCGTGAGACAAACTCATATTCAAGTGTTACTGGACTATACATTTCTAAAAAGCATATACTTTTTTAATATAATAATGCCCTTAATAAAGCCCCTTCGAAGCATGCTTATTAGTTTTTGACATTCGTCTGTTACGGGGTTAGATTTATAATCACAAGAATAATTTTGTTCATCATCTATTGACAATCAAGCTCTCGGCCTATAAGTTGGCAAGACTTAAAACCACTACTCACGAAGCTTTCACAAACCAGTCAACGTTGTCAACTAAAGTCTAAATTGGTATGTTTCAAGAACTTTATTGGTCATTACAAAAAATGTATTTTTATTTACATGAGAAACTTAATATGTATATACGAACGAGATACACGTCGCCATCAGCCTTCCCAATTTTAGTCTACCAGACTCATTCTTATATCTTTAATGCCCTTTTAAATTGGTTAAACGCGCTAATATGTATTACGAATTTTAGATGGTAATTGATTAAATAATTGCACACCCTCAGTAAGTAACTAGGTTCATCAATTATCCTTCGTATTTGACATGGGAAGTCGAAGTGTTGTACGAAGTGGCTAGAAGTACTAACTTCGGTGTACTTCGTGAGGCTCTTGCCAACTTATTTGCCTGCACTATACATAAATTTGGGGAGTCACAAATACAGAATATTGCTTCAAATTAAAATATAGGAATTGATGGCTCATAAAATTTTTGCGAACTACGAAACTCTCGTGCCACGCATTGCGTAATTTGACAGATAAATGAAAAATAAATAATTTCAATCATAATCTATTTAAATATTTTCTAAATGTTTAGTATATTTGTTTTTAAAATAATAAATTTTCATTTTGTACTTACATGTTGAATCTATATAATAACAATGTTGTATCCATTATCTGTGTACAACAGTAAGCTGTCAAAGTGACAACTGACAAGCTCTGCGCGCCACAAAATAAAGACATTTGACATATCGCAATTCCGTCCCACGCAATTACTACAGTAATAGTCTAAATTAGACTATTACTATAGTACTGTGTTTTTTATAAAATAGTCAAAGATATCATCTATAGACTATTGTTTCTTAATTTATCAAAGCTTTTTTATAATACAATTATTATCTCATATATATCTGAATCTGTAGACTCCCAAATTAAAAAAAACACACTATAAGCCTTAGTTAAATCTGTGCTATGATATTTGAGGTTCCTGCAGTACTAAATTACCTTTTTATTGCTGGCAACACTGTTACGTCATTATAGTTTGAAAAATCCCTTGATATTTAGAAAAGTGAACTATTTTTATTATATGAATCTTGATACTTTAAAAAATTAAAAGTATTTTTGTTAAATCAGAATTATATTGGTGACGCCGGTTCTCATTTCACATAAACTCTAAACAAAATTTGCCAGAAAGAAACGAAAGAGTACTTTAGTTAAAAGCGAGAAATGGGTTATACTTATATGAGGTACAATAACTAATCAATAATTTATCAAAAAATCCATAATCAAAAATATAGATTTTATACTTCAGCCACGTGACACAATTGTCACAGACCAGTTGTAAATGTCTTCGCCTGTCTAATCCTATAGTGATCTAGAGTTTCTTTTAGTCCCTTTGATAAGTTAAAAATGACAATTAACACTTAATCAACTTGACATTTGTTTACGTGTGTACAAAATACTGATGCGACGCCATCTTGCACTTAGAAGCGTTTTGGTGGGTTCTTAAAATTATGAATCTTTTAAAGGCAATGACATAATTAAAAACAATTATTTGTATAGTCACTAATATTGAAATATTTTTTTAAATCTTATCAAGAGAATTTTCGCGTGTTACATATCGAAGGCATTATGTAAGGCTTATAGTACATTGATCAAATTAAATTAACACTATGGCCTCTTGTATTACTCTGCCCAATCGTCGCCGCCGAAACTTTCAGAGAATCCAACCACTTGCGGTTCCTGTGGGAGCAAAGAGATCTCATTTTAACACATTAAACTTATTGGACAGTAAACATAAAGTCAATTGTCGTATCTAATATGTCAAAAGCATGATTACTGCACAATGCGATGACAGACATTTGACAGCTGACAAACTTGTCAAAATTACAAAAACGTGTAAAAAAAATAGTTTCAGAAACGAATAAACAAAGAATTTAACGATTCAATGCTTAACGGAAATTGCAAATTTTATTTTAGCCTAGTCTGTCCAAGATTCTACGTTATTTTCATTCTATTAAACGATTTCTCCAGTTCTTTTTTATTTAACTAATAATGCGCCATGTTCCCACTAGAGTGCTCTTATTTCACCATGCCTACTGCTGATAGAGAACAAATCCTTGTTTTTAATTTTATGATTAATTAACTATTAATTACTTAAAGACGTCATGTGGAACATGGTGAAATGGTTGCAGCTCCTTACAAACGTTGTGTAAAACAAAAACTTGGCGATTAAAAAGAGTGGCGGAGAGTTTATTGCTAATTCTCATCCGTTCTACGCCCTTGATCTGAGTACTGGCAGTAAATGTAACATTAGAAGCATTTAATGTATATTTCTTTATTGACGTTCATAAGTGTACATTGTGTTACCTAAATGATTAAATGATTTTGTTTTTTTTTTAAATTTAACATACTAGGATGAAATATTAAAGTATTAAAATCCAAATTATTTATGTACCTCACGCGTAGGGCTGTCACTGCTGAATCCACCGCCCAGGGCGTAACCAGCGAGACCTCCTGCCGCCAAGGCACCAACTCCCAACCCTACAGCTGCGCCCGTACCGAGCCCTTGTCGCTGTTGCGGTGCGGCATATGTTGTAGCGTACCCCTAAAGTTATTCATTATTACATAAATCCGATAGCAGTGTAATAAACACTATTTCATTATCTTAAACTAGCTGGCCTGGCGAACATCGTACCGCCTAACAGTCGATTCTTTATTTTTTTTTAATACTTATTCTGCTATTCGGGACACCGGTCTAGCTAAGATAAAAAAAAGAAAGTTGATAAGACAACAAATACATTATGTCAAAAAATAAAAATTTACCTTCCCGGAACCCCTCCACTAACACTTGAACTTTATGATATGGTATTAAAGTTCAAATTGACTTATAAGTATTATTACGAATATTATGTATGGGAATATAAAAAAGTGTTGTTTTTAGACTTTTTCACTCAATTTTTTTAATTTTTCTCTCCGTAAGAACCATTCTCGTACTTCAAAGAATATTATAAAAAAAGAATCAGACAAATCGGTCAAGCCGTTTTCATGTTATGTCGTGACAACGGAAAACGGGTTTCATTATTATGTATATAGATTATATGTTAAAGGAAAAATCATGGGTTCGTAACGTTTGAGAGTGGACGGGATTTGCGACTGCAGATTGCTGCATCTTGCACTGGACGTTTCGACGACCAACCACCAGTAATGAAGAGGCACCAACAGAAGAAGCTTATAAATTATGCCCGTTTTTAATTATAATGCAGCGGCGTAACGTGGTGGAAGCAATTTTGCGCCTACTTATTTAGGTATTTCAATGTATACTATACATATATAAATTAAAAAAAAACACGAGTTAGAAGTTATACTTCTTTAGCGTTACAAGATAAAAATCTTTTCAAAAATTGTAGAAAAACGACACAAAAGAAAAAAAAAAGGGTGCGTGTACTTATGTACGCGCGTAAGAAGTTATACTTCTTTGGCCTTCTTTATTTTTTTTAAATATAATTCAATTATTTATTAATATTTATTTATTATTTTATTATATTTTTAATTCAATTTAATAACTAGGTATGTTTCATAACCTTTTAACTAATAAGTAACAATAGGTCTTTGTGAAAAAGCATTGCTAAATTTCGTTGAAAAAATAATTAAAACTCCTTTATTTGTTTAAAAGGTACTAAAAATGTCATTATGGTCATTCAAAATTCTTCGTCACGTCACGCATATTCTATTTCTTTTTACTTTTAGATTGTCTTATTCCCATCTCGCTCGCGCACGCTCGGCGCCCATACTGATAATTTTGTGTCACGGTGCGCGCGCATCGTTAAATTTCACTCTTATAAATTTTTCATAACGCGCCTAAAGAAGTATAACTGCAAAAAATTTACTCTCATAATTTTTCCCTAACGCACCAAATGAAAAGGGTCACTTGATTCGTTGTATTAGATTAGTTAGATGATTAATAACGGTCAATTTTTATTGTCCGTTGTGCGAATTGAGTTTTACCATTTATTAGTGTCTCTAAAAACAATTAACTTTGCCTAATTAATTTCTTATATTTATTTTGTGTGTAAATCTTTATAGGTTATGTATTCTTGTCTATGGTCACCTGTTAGGAGAGGATTGTTTTTTGTTAATAAAATAAATTATTTATTGTGAAATTTTGCCGCCACGCTACGCCATTGTTTGAACGATAATTGTAATGTATAGTTAAAAAAATACTTACGCCTGAACTGGGAGGAATACCCGCTTGGAAACCTGTAAAAATAGAATATATTCTCATACAGAAGTTATGATTTAAAAAAATATATTTATTCATAATAATGTGTAAGATTTTGGAACCTTTTTAAGTAAAAAATATCTGTGTTAGTTAGTATGTTAACAAACTTAATAGTTTATTCTTAAACAATTTTTGTTAGTGTTTTTCTATTACAATTTTGTTTTATTTTAAACTGTTTACAACATGCGTGAAAGCACGAGGGAGTGTGTGGGTGCATGTCAGTAAATGAGTAAGTGTGTGGGTACATGTGAGTGAATTAGTTAGTGTGTGGGTGCATGTGAGTGAATGAGTAAGTGTGTGGGTGCATGTGAGTGAATGAGTAAGTGTGTGGGTGCATGTGAGCGAATGAGTAAGTGTGTGGGTGCATGTGAGCGAATGAGTGTGTGTGTGCATGTGAGAGAATGAGTAAGTGTGTGGGTGCATGTGAGTGAATGAGTAAGTGTGTGGGTGCATGTGAGCGAATGAGTGTGTGTGTGCATGTGAGAGAATGAGTAAGTGTGTGGGTGCATGTGAGTGATGAAGTAAGTGTGTGGGGTATGTGAGTGAATGAGTGGGTGCATGTAATCGAATGAGTAAGTGTGAGGGTGCATGTGAGTGAATGTGTGGGTGCATGTAATCGAATGAGTAAGTGTGTGGGTGCATGTGAGTGAATAAGGGTGTGTGACATACATATTTACCGACTTTTCTTTAATGTAGTAGGAGGCAAACGGGCAGGAGGCTCATCTGATGTTAAGTGATACCGCCGCTCATGGACACTCACATTGACAGAAGGCAATTAGTTCACCCTTTTCTTCGAATTGTAAGTCTAATTGGTTCGGAAATCATTCAGAGGGCAGCACACTCCACATAGTGGTGGTGCGCGGCAAAAATTGCCTTAAGAAACGCTTGATTGTGGAACGACGGACGTCAAGGTGATACGGGTGGAATTACATATTGTCTCAACGTCCGACAATGAAACTCATTTGGCGTATTGGATTTTGACTAAGTATAATAAAGTATATATTTACTTATTTATCCTATACTATATCTAGACCCTATGGTTGGTTTATTTAGTAATTTTACTTTCAAAAATTATTCGATCGTTTTTATAAAAATTATTTATTAATTTACACTTAGTTACCTCATACAAAAAATACATATGAGAAAGCAGGTTACATAAGTTATTAGGAAACGAGTGGCTCGCTAACAAGCGATATCTTCCAGGCGATCTTATGGAAAATAAAAGAGAAACACCTACAGAGGGTAAAGTACAGGAAGTGCATAAAAAATGGCGATAGTTTAGTGTGACGTCATAACAAAACATTGATGAAATAATTGTATACTTAAGTATTCGAGTGGAAGAGAGATAGATGCGGCGCATGCGTACATAGAGCGTACCGGGACAATGAGCGTAACGGGACAAAGAGTCATGCTTTTTCGTGCGTTCATCGATTTATTAGTTGTTGTCACGTCAAAATTAACGACATTTATGTAGGCTAAACTAAATTTTAGATTAAAACTAGCTGACCCGGCAAACGTTGTTTTGCCATGTATATTATTTCTAAGAAACATTGTTTTAGTTAAATAAAAAATAAGGGTTGATCGTAGAGGGGTGAAAATTAAGGGTTGTATGTATTTTTGTATGCTGTATCATAAAAAAATTAAAAAAAAATCTAAAAATAAAAAAAAAAAATTGGGGTAGACACCCCTTAACACTTAGGGGTTTGAAAGATATATGCATAAAAAATTAAATATGCATAAAGAATTTCATAAGAGTCGGTCAAGCCGTTTCGGACGAGTATGGGAACAAACATTGTGACACGAGAATTTTATATACCTACTAGCTGGCCTGGCGAACATCGTACCGCCTGACAGTCGTATCTTTATTTTTTTTAAATACTTATTTTGCTATTCGGGACACCGGTCTAGCTAGTAAGATAAAAAAAAGAAAGTTGATAAGACATACATTATGTCAAAAAATAAAAATTTACCTTCCCGGAACCCCTCCACTAACATTTGAACTTTATGATATGGTATTAAAGTTCAAATTGACTTTTAAGTATTATTACGAATATTTTGTATGGGAATATAGAAAAGTGTTATTTTTAGACTTTTCACTCATTTTTTTTTAAATTTTTCTCTCCGTAAGAACCATCCTCCTACTTCAAGGAATATTATTTAAAAAAAATCAGACAAATCGGTCAAGCCGTTTTCATGTTATGTCGTGACAACGGAAAACGGGTTTCATTTTTATACATAAGATTAAATAAAAACTCAATATTAATTTATATTTTTTTATTAACCATTATACTTTATAAGCATAACAAGAAAGCAATAGATAACAAATAATTAAAAACTTCGCCCAAACACACAGAAAAGCTGCTGCATCAAAAAAACTTTCGGGTCGAACCTAAATTTTACCTCTGAGCTTTAGATTTTTTTTAATGTAAAATTTACTAACAAAATATCTGGAACTCTTGAATAGCGCTCCCTAGACGCATTAGAAACAATATCATACATTATATGTATAGTAAGTTAGTTAAACATTCAACTTTAAAAAAAAACCAATTTTACCTTTTTTTTTAAATTTATTACAAAATTTTGACAAAACTTTTGTATTCGGGCTTAGATTGTGATAGAATTTTTAGGAAACAAGACAACTTTGTTAACAATTTAAACTGTCAACATAAACTCAAAACTGACACTATTTTGATGAAACTTGGGGCTGTTCCCCGTTGGAAACCACCACATAACCAGTGGCGTAGCTACCTAGGGGCTAGGCGGGGCAGTGCCCCGGGGCCCTCAAGCTAAGGGGGCCCTCAAATCCTTACCAGAAATCTCGATCGAACTGAAATTTTGGAAGTTTCTCCCATTTTCAAAATAAATATGACAGGTTGCAACCCCACTTTAATCATGACAACTCAGTTGAGAGAAATTCAATAGTTATGCCTAGGGAATTCCCCTAAATTCTTTCTGTAGGTTGGCAGTGTTGAATTTGACGGATATAGTGCGTTTTGTAATTCGAGATTGGAAGCATTTATAAGAAAGAATTAAACAACACAGTTGTTCGAGTGCCCTGCAGTGCACAAAATAGCTTAAGTAGCTTAGCATTTTTAAAGTATTTGTATATTTTTATTTGATAAAACCTAATCAGTTTACACAGCAGGGGGCCCCATTTTTCAATTTGCCCCAGGGCCCTTGGTTGCCTAGCTACGCCACTGCACATAACATTCGAAGACTGTAAACAATATAAAATATATAGGAATTTAAAAAAATAAGACAGAAAGACTCTTCATAATGATTTCAATTAAGCTCTATATCGTAAAAATATATGTTTAGTATATCTTAATTTATCCAACCGTTATTAAAAAGCATAAAGGCAATACGCAATACTTAAAACTATATCTTTGCTTCTTCTATGGGGCACCTGAAAAACAAATCCCGTATTTATTTCACATCACGAAAGAAAGTACAAATTTAATACAAATTTTAATCAAGAAAGAATTGAAAACATTTGGGCTGGGCAATGGATATTTATTTCTGTGCATAAACACTAGACTAATCTTGGACTGTTTCGTCTCTTTCTGACAAACACGTTTACAGTGTGATGAAAAGAGACAGGCCTAGTGAATACTGTACAATAAATACTGAATGTCTGTTAAGACTAGATCAATGTTGGACTCTTTCGTCCCTTTCTGACAAACGCATTTACAGTGCGATGAAAAGAGACAGGCCTAGTGCACTGTGCAATACTAAATTTCTGTTATGACTAAACTAGACCAATCTGGGATTATTCGTCTCTTTCTGACAAGCGTGTTTACACCGAGATAAAGTGAGACAGTAATCACACTGTACAACAATACTGAAGGGAATAACAATCATAGTGGAATTAGACTTCAAAAAAGGTTATATTCGATTTTTCATCCGAGTGCTTGCGTCAAATGTCATTGCTGTGACAGGTCATAGCTGTCATTTAGATTCCCAGAGATGGATGTCAAGTCCCAAATGTTTTCAACGGTCTGAGGTAAACAAACATATGCTATAAAATCGGTCCATAAATCAACGACAACTTGAAGACGGGTGATAGGAAAATAAATAAAAAAAACGACGGGTTGCACTCCGGGAGTGCCCGCAGAAGTGTAAACTTGAATATTAACGTTGTTTTTGATATTTTGGAATGGTTAGGGAATAATTTTGCACGAATTGCTTTAATTATCAGTATAAAACTACTATTATTTATGTGGTAGAATACAATATTTATTTATTGCGCTATCGTACACAATATGACAATTTATATTTAAATACGCCGCGCCAGCTGTCTACTCTCCATCCGTCTTATGAATTTTCGATCAGGTCACGTGTCCTGACGCGAGTTTAACATTTTTTACTCATTCCAAAAAAAGTGTACAACGCCGCTAAACAAGTTTTCACTTCAAAATCTTTTTACATTTCAGACTGAACACGCCATCTTTATGTCACAGTTGGCATTGCACATTTTTTCAACACGGTCGTATAGTTTTTGGATATGAAAACAAAACAGGGTGCGTAAATTTACTAATTAAAAGATATTCATTAAGATTAAAAAAATGTGTGCGTGTACTAGGTGTACACACGTAAGAAGTGAAACTTCTTTATGACCTTATTTTTCGAAAAATGATCTACTATATGCAACTTTACAGAAATTGGTTAAATAAAGTTAAATTAGATAAAGTTTAACAAAAGGCTTTTATTATCATAGACATGAATACAAATACAATTATTTCATTTTAACTTATTACTGTACTACTATGTAGTACTAAGATTATTACAGAATTTCATAAATTGTAATAGAATTATTAGTATTACTATCATTGTTATCGTTATTATATATTTTTGTTACTAATGGCTTCGAATCTCTTCGGATCAACCGTGGTACGGACAAGAAAAAGATGGCGCGTAACCGAAAAATGTGACAAATGTGTGTAAATTTTTTTCCAACGCCGATAAAGAAGTTTGACTTCAAAAATTAATTAAAAGAGTTAAGCATCTATCACTTGCCTTCGATTTGTCGTATATATTAATTTTAATTACAAAAAAAATACCTTTTTTCAACAGCTACTACATTTTCTCAGTAGAATCCTGCAAAGAAAAAAAAGCTAAAAACTACGAACAAAAAAAAAGGCCAACTAAAGAACGAAATCTAAAATGAGTTTGACAAAGTTGTAAACTCTAGATCCGTTTAACATATGTACGCGGCGTTACAACCCTTGGTTCTTTATTGCTAGACTAGAACACCAGCCTTTTATTCCTGACACTATCAAAGTCGTAGGTTCGAACCCAGGCTCTACACCAATGGACTTTCCATGTACGCTTGGCTTTCAAGTATTACGTCACGCAATTTTTGGAGATAATTGACCCCCCCCCCCATGTAACGCGCCGTAACGTTTTTCTGTACCCAAGTATAGTAAAACGTTTCGTGACCATCTAGTGACTCTTTATACGTAAAAGTTACCATTATGTGGTGTAAAGTACTGGAAAGTCAAAAATAATATTAACAATAACGCGTAATTCAATCCCCGCGCCGTATCGTAACGTTTTACAAAAAGAACCCCCCCCCATAAATTCGTTACGTAATACTTGAACGCTCCCTTAGATCCAGTCGAAGTGTGTCAGGCGCAGAAGACCGATCGCCTATTAAAAAATTATATCATGAAACAGATATAGAACACTAAGTCCTAGACCTAAAACCGTTTTTAATCGGCGCACGTTTTCATTGCGTGTCGGGATTTTAACGATTGAGAATCGTTTGGATACTGCTAGTTCTGATCTAAAATTTACACATTCACAAACTCATATAAAACTGGTTAATATATGTTAGTAGTCCCACAACCATATATAATAGTATATGCTTACCTTATATAAGTAACACTCGCGATATATAAAAAAATAGATTACATAATATTTTCAAAGCGTTGCGGGTAGTTGCAAAAAAAACTCAACAATACATTTAAGAGCACAAAATTTTAGATTTAAAGAAGACACACGTTAAGGTTAATGTTAAGGCAATTTATATATAATCAAATTTTTAAAGTCGTCAAATAAAAATTTCGAAATACCCTAATTTTTTCCAAAATAACATCAACAGATTCTAATTCTTGGCACATCGCTAAATCTTCTCCGATTTTAATGCGGAATTTTTTGGCTGTTATCGGCGTATATTAATAAGAATTTTCTTAATAAGTCCAGACGATTTCAAGTAACGTATCAATTTTCATTTTGAATTGGATTAGTAAAATTACGATAGTAAATCATATAAAGTTTTATTAAAACGCTAGTTATATAAAGTTTAAACTATAGTTAAATAAAGTTTATCTAAATATCCAAAAAAATATTACTACTTAATTAAAGATATGGACATTTTTTAAATTTTGACTATGCTAACTTCAGGGTGTCGGTTTTTTGTGACGGTGTGGCGCGCATCGTAAAAATAATTTCAATCATAATCAAACGGAGCGTATAATCGTTTCATTTCTCGCAATACATTATCACGATCCCGTATATTCAATTTTCTTTTGATAGGACGTTATATGACGTATCCTGCAAAACCTAAAAAACAGGTTCTATTTCTATAACGCAAAGTTTACTGGTTGGGCCTGACCGTGCAAATCGCGGCTTGTTTGTTTTTTTTTTGGCTCTGGCACGGTTTGTGCATTAGCCAGCGTCAAGTATAAGATTTTTATAATTCGCACTTGTAATTTAGCCATCCTCGGCCTAGATTGTATTGCTACGTTCTAAACCTTCACAGTCTCCTTTCTTAGGTAGCATACTCACTGCTTGCCTTAGAAATTCGACCGTGTCCTCCATGTACGGTTAAGGCACTCGCCCGGTACCGCACAACCCTCCCAAAGGCCGAGGACAAATTTAAATTAAATTAAAACTTGCCCTCGAACCGGGAATCGAACCCGGTACCCCTCACCTAGCTGCCACTTAATAAGACCGCTAGGCTATGAGTCCCCAAATTTTTATTTTAGATTGTTAATTATCAGTAATTGACACATGACGTTTAAATTAATTTTAAGATTGTTAATCTGTGGAAAGAGGCGAATTTTGTCTTGTCACTTGAATTATTACAAGCAGTTTACGTTAGAATATTATCAGTTTAAATTGGGTGTTATATTAAAATAATTATTTTGAAGGACTTTTATGAAATAACAATAAAAATCGTTCTATCATTATTTCAGCAACACATTTTAGTTTCTCTCATTCACACCATCACAACACACCCGATTTAAGTATTACTTAGTTAAATGTATTTAATAATTTTAGATTTTTTCCTTTCGTAATCTTTGGATGTTTAGAATAATTTCTTTTTCTTATATATATCATGTCAGCTGTAGCATTACAAAATAAACATACATATATATATATATATATATATATGATAACCTTATCGAACACTAAATGACTCCACCCGTCCGAAGATGTAACATTGCTTATATAATATCAAAACGATCGAATAAGTTATGCTTAGTCTAAATAATACATGCGGTTAGCAAGAGTTAATCAAAATGCACTACATATTTACAAGCCTCGATCGCCTAAACACTTCCATAGTATCACTTAGGGAACGTAAAAGTATTACGTAACGTATTTTGGGGGGGGGGGGTCCTTTTGTAAAACGTTACGATGCGGGGCGGGGATTAAATTACGCGTTATTGTTAATATTTTTTTCGACTTACACCACATAATAGTAACTGAAGAGTCACTAGGCGGTCACGAAACGTTTTACTATACTTGGGTACTGAAAAACGTTACGGCGAGTTACTTGGGGGGGGGGGGGGGGAGAGAGTCCAATAATCTCCAAAAATAGCGTTACGTAATACTTGAACGCTCCCTTAGGGCTAAATTATTGTTTGTATATACATTTAGGTGAAATGCCTTGGCGTACCACAAGGGCCCATATAAGGTGCGTGGTGGGTTTTAGCTAGGTGAGTGACGTGTGACATTGAGGGCATTTTCCTCCTTTTCCAATATGTCTATACCAAATAAATTCCTTATATTTTAAAAAGTGCTTAGGCGAATCGAGATACGATTCTCCATATTTAACATTAAAAAAAACTTAATTAACTTACAAACATATTTTATATATAATATAGAACGCATTGTTAAACTACGAGAATCGAGCTTAGCGCATACTCACGTATGTCAAAATGAGCATTTGACATACGGGAGAACTCAAGACAAGAGTATGCACACCTTAATATGCAATAAAAGCGTTTTGTAGTACATGCGTGAAACGTAAAACGAAATGTTCCGTCATTGGTCAATCGGACAAAATATGACGTATCATGTCAACGCGTACGACGTACTATGTCAACACGTACGACGTATTATGTCAACGCATACGACGTATTATGCCAACGTGTACGACGTACTATGTCAACGCATACGATTTTCTTTCTTTTTGGGTGCTTTCATTACGCGCTGATGACCAATGGAGAGTTTCGTTTTACAATCCCATTGGAGCTCATTCAACTTACCTTGAGGACCACCATACCCCGGGGCTCCGTAGGCGGGGGGCGGAGCTCCATATGCCCCATATGCTGGTGGTTCAGACTGAAAGATTATATGAATTTTTCGTTACAATACTTAAATTTTAGAGTAAGATTTAGATAAGTAAACATTTAATATTAATTTGAATCCAAACTTAGGTAACAGACCAAGTTCCTTACAAGGTTTTCGGACATGTGTACATGTGTATACATTATAGACATAACATCTATTACTAAGGAAACACACACACAGAAACACACTAAATAATAATAATGATAATCAAAAAAGAAAGAAAAATAATAAAAAAAAACAATGTACACTTATGAACGTCAAAAAAGAAATATACATTAAATGCTTCTAATTTTACATTTACTGCCAGTTCTCAAATGGTTGTAACTGGCCCTGGATCAGCATTATGCTGTGGAGCAGACTGTTCCACAGCGCTGTTCATTCTGCCAGAGACCACAATAGCTTGCGCCCACGCAAAAAGAGAATTTTTTTTTAATAATAATAATAATAGTAAAACTAAACAGTGTAAGTAATGAAGTCTTGAAGATTTGTGTGTAAAAAAAACTTTAGAGGTGTCAAGGGACACCCGGATGGAACGAAATTCCTTTCGATTAATTTATATGTTAATTGGTATCATAACAGTATGATAGATTTTCTCGACACCAATCTTACGACGAAAAAAAAAGCCAACATCACGAGGTGTTCCCAGGCGGTCACCCATCCAAGTACTGACCTCGCCCGACGTTGCTTAACTTCGGTGATCGGACGAGAACCGGTGTATTACGATAGCAAATAGCAAAAAAGTGTCGTGACAACTTTTCGTAAGAATTTTTTCCGTCTAGCCCCCTTTCACAACGCGCGATAAGGAACTTCGTTCCAAAAGTATAAAGTAAATATAAAATAAGAAAATAGTGATTTTTCCTTTGAGTTGAGAGCAATTTGACTTTTCTTTATTACTTTTATTATTCCCAAAAAGGTATCCTTACCATATACATCTGGGTAGGCGGCTGCGCGCCCTCGAATCCGATAAAATTGACCATGACGTCACCGTCAATAGTTAAATGCGAGATACGTTGGAACGGTGTACGGTGAGGGAACTCGCAAAAGTGAACACCATTGATTGCCACCTGGAATCACCAAAATAATACAATTTACCCAGACCAAAAGGAAATATGTCCACAGTTACATAAGACTAAGTGTGTAATATATATAAAACTAGCTGATCCGGCAAACGTCGTTTTGCCATGTCTATCATTTATAATAAAAAAGGGGTTGATCGTGGTCGGGTGAAAATTAGGGGTTGTATGTATTTTTTAATGCTGTATCCATTGTTATACAAAAAACCCAAGATGCACAGTCTCGAATAAAAGTAACGCTAGAAAGTGTCCCGAAACACTATTTCTGTCCCTTTCTATAACAGTATGTCTATAACAGTATATGTTACAAGCATATATTATTGCAAAATCAACCTTACGCGAATTGCTTAAAGTTGTTATTACAACGCAATGTATACGTACATAAAGAAATAAAATTTTACGACCGACCGTGGTCGGTAGGACAAGGTATTGAGTGGAGTCGAACATGACTTTTTTATTTACAACTACATATTTAACATAAATTTATCCGACTTTTCGGGTGCTTTACAGCGTGCGTGGTCACGGTGACTGAAGACAAAAGGTGTTGGATGTTAAATAGTTGTAAATTTATAATAATACATAACTTTAATCCGGTTAAAAAGTTTTTTCTTTAAATTAAAAAAAAATGTTAAATTGGCTACCTCCTGACCTACACTTTATATAGCGTAAATACATTTGTCAAAAACTACACACAAAAAAGTTCAAAAGTACATAAATTTATTTATAAAAAAAACACAAATAAATAACATCGACTCCACTTATTAGACGCGAGACTATTTGAAATGAGCGAACAATTTAGAATGTTGCGCTCATTTTTTGAGGACGTTTTTTTGACGTTGAGTGTGCATCTTGGTTTTTTTGTATATCAATGGCTGTATCATAAAAAAATTAAAAATTATCTAAAAATTAAAAAAAAAAATTTAAGGGTGGACTACCCTTAACATTAACGCACACAAAATTTCATGAGAACGGTGGAGCCGTTTCGGAGGAGTTTAACTACAAACACCGTGACACGAGAATTTTATATATTAAATATATATTTTGAAGTTATACTTCTTTTGGCGCGTGAGGGAAAAATGATGAGAGATTTTTACGATGCCCGCGCACACCATCACAAAAAACCGACACCCTGAAGTTAGCTATAGTCAACATTTTAGTTTTTTTTATACAACTATTGATGCTGTATTTGTACTATATTCAGACAATGTTTCTACAAGAATATTTGCATCATACTTTCGCAATCATAAGCCTCTTGTAACTCACATGTCTACTGAACTCCAATCAATAGTCGTGAATTAAATAGTAAATATCAATACGTATATGTATATTTCTTTAATTATTTAGAAATATATTTTTTTGTGATATTTAAGTAAACTATTTAGATAATGCGTCATTAACTTTCAAATTAAATACCTTTTTCCATTTTTAGTGTCGTATTTTCTACAAACATATAATAAAATTTTTGAAAACATTTTTATCTTGTTACTGAGGCCCACAAGAGGCCCCCACAATAGACTTCGGGAAAAAAATGTTTTACATTCCGACTATTCACTAGTAAACAACTTTTCTTTTTATATATTTTTATGTTTGTTAAATACTAATCTACTTGGTTTCACAATAAACTGAAAAAAATATTTGGAAAATAATTTGGGGCCTTCAGACTTCTAAATATTACCCTGGATATCATTTAACATCAGGTCAGCCTCCTGCTGTTTGCCCCCTGTTAAAAAAAACCCAAAACAAATAGGGTCGGGATACAGAGTATACACTCCCTATTATAAGAATTATAAGGGATGCAACGGGCGGCCTTATCGCTAATAAGCGATCTCTTCCAGGCAACCCTAGTTAAAGAGAAAAACTAAATAAATAATAGTTAAAAAAAATAAAAAACTTGGGTTGCTCGATAGACGAAAAGAGCGCCCCACGCTTTTTCACAATAATACCAGTATTTTTTGTTCATTACCATTTTCAGCCTAAATTAGAAATTATTTTTCACGTTATTTTCATTTGATGTGCTTTAAAAGCGTGTTTTTTAGTTTTTTTTTACCTATTATTTATTTTTTAGTTTATTTTTTTCATTTTCTTTCGGATTATAGCATTGTCATCGATCTTTGACAGGTGCGCAAAGTTTGAATTAAATCTGTCCGTTAAAAGTGGGTCAAAATCGAGTCCGAAGGAGTCGGTTACATACATACATACAGGTGAAGCTAATATAAAGCGTGTAAAAAAAAGGAAACATGATGAGTGCGAGAAGTGCAGAACCAAATGTTATAAAAAAAATATAGAACCTTAATCTAAAGTAATACAAAAAAAAAATTAATAACAAACCAAAAAGCTAATCTTACAGATTCATGAACAGCGAATAGTGATGCAATGGAAAAGAAAAGGAAATACAAGAATTACACAAGTCATGATTGATCAGGATAGGATAAGGTTAACAGAAGAGTTTTAAAAGATGATAGAGAGGTAGCCAATTGAATAGAGTCGGGCAGCCTATTCCACAACTATTTAGCTTCATATGGCACATCTGTATAGGTCGGTTATCGAAAGCTGGCGTGTTCACAGTACTCACACTAATGCAATTTCACTATACAGTATGTTTAAAAATATTACTTTTTTGCCAAGCTATACATTTTAGTCTACTCTGGTTTTAGTAAGGTTGGGTGGGTTGTAAATAAATAAAAATGTGTCAAATACATATAAATATTATGTGCATACGAGGGTGGATCCAAAAGTTCTAAGCCCGACCAAGAACGTATAAGAGTAGTTTGTGTAAATAATTTTTCATTTTTCGACATAAGCTCCATCTAGCTCAACGCACTTCACTTTTACTTCACTAACTATTCTTTCAATATTCCTCTTAGAAACCCCAGTCGCATCTGATGTCAAATTAAATATAACATTTTTTCACGAAACTGTTTTTATTAAGATGCTAAAAATAATTAAAAACATTGTGCACCATTACACGAGATTGCCCTGGTAATGTTTAAAATAATAATAATATAATACAGTAAAGATCAACATAACCAGTAGCAAAAGAAAAACAATAACTGTCTCTTTTATACTCATAAGCTTGACCAAGCGCGAGAGAGACGGACAGTCTTTTCATGATGTATTTGTGATTGTATTTCAGTTTGACATCACGTCTCGCGCTTATTCACAGACACTACACAAGCAAAAAGTGTTGAAGCCGCCAGCTTTAGATAACATACCTATTAGGGATGCATCCGATACCGATACCGATATATCGGCGATACTTTGAATTTGCCGATATATCGGTATCGGCGATATTTTAATTGCCGATACAACGATACTTTTCAAATTTCGCGCTTTAAAAAAAGTAATATAAAAGCGCATCTTGTTTGATCTGGGGCGTGGGAAACGAGGCACGGACTATCTATGCCCCTCACACCCGCTTAGTCTCCGCGTATTGCATTTCGCTAGACACTTTAGTTGGTTTTTAAGTGCTATCGCGCGGAGTATTTTTTCAATACCAAATTAAATAGAATACAGAATTACAAAAATCTTATCAATGTTAATTTTAATTATTAACAGTTATTTATTTTAATTTAACTATTACTCTTAATTTTATTTACTAAACCTTTAATCTTATTCAAAGTTTGTAACTGTTTATATTTTATAATAAATATTAAAAACGTTAACCAGACTTGATATATTTTACCTTAATTTAATTTGAATTCAATAAGCATTAGTATCGGTATCGGAATCGGCGATAATTCTATAAGAGTATCGGTATCGGTATCGTATCGGCAAAAAGGCGTATCGATGCATCCCTAATACCTATACACTCCAAGTTATACATACCTTCAATGACTGAGGTTCGCAGAGTATCAGGGCCTCGAAGGATTCCCCTCTTACAAGGGGCATACCACCGCTGGTCTCCTCCATTCCCCAGTTCATCGCAGTCAAGTGGTTCCTCACTATACACATCTCAATGAAGCGAAAGTTGAGATGCAGTGCAATATCATCACGTGGATCGGTGTTTGGACCACATTGGAAGTTTATCGCGAACCTGGAAAAGAGTAAGCGTATGCTGTACTGGTGTTCGCATTGATGGCTGGATGTTCGCTCTATGGGTACAAGCGTTCAAGTATTACGTAACGAATTTTGGGAGGGGGGGGGTCCTTTTGTAAAACGTTACGATACGGGGCGGGGATTGATTAACGCGTTATTGTTAATAATATTTTCGACTTTTGAGTACTTTACACCACATAATGGTAACTTTTAGGTATAAAGAGTCACTAGGTGGTCACGAAACATTTTACTATACTTGGGTACAGAAAAACGTTACGGCGCGTTACATGGGGGGGGGGGGGGGGTGTTCAATAATCTCCAAAAATTGCTTGACGTAATACTAGAACGATCCCTCATTTGACATTTGTGACCTACACAAAGTGTAGTTTAAATCTTTTTAAGTTGACTTTGACAGTGTCTTCAGCGTGCGACTCTCATCCCTGAGGTGGAGATACACGGCTGTGCACCAATGGACTTACTTTCTATGTGCGCATTCGCTCGAACGGTTAAGGAAAACATCGCGAGGAAAACGGCTTGCCTTAGAGTCTAAGACTCTATGGTCATTTCTTTGTACCCAACAGCAGTATTCTTAGATTCAGAATAGCAATTTAAGATTTGTAACCAAGATACATTCACATAAATTATACAAACAATTTTGTCCAATAAGATGTCCAAGTCCATGTCATATAATGCTCACTGTTAATAGACATTATCATACATTTTGAGAATTCCTAATCAAAAGAATAACTATTTGATATATGTATTAACTAAACAGGAATGTTGATGAATGTTTTATCTACCTTTGGGCACCAGGAGGAACAGTTCCTTGAAAGCGGATCATACGGCCTGGGTACATACCCCCGGGAATTGTATGCACACATGGTATTACCTGCAACAAAATGTTATTAATCACATTGGAGATATATTACAATCAAGGAATAGAAGTAAAGCAATTTCTTATTGTATTATAGACAGTTTAGTCTCAAATATTTAATAGCTACATATATCAGTTTTACTAGCATCCAGTTTAAAAATGATACTTATATACTTTGCCAGGTGAATCATATGATGACGTATAATTTAAATGAAATTGACCTTTAAATTTATTCTTGAATAATGATGTCACACCATACAAGATAATTATGTTTTTAAAATTAGTTATTATTAGACTTGAAAAAAGATAACTTGTTTATATTTAAACAATTGACCAGTTGAAAAATAAAATTGCTATTGACCGGCTTTGCACAATTTAATTTATTCACTCCTAGCAATGTACTTTATTAGAGCTAATAAATTAAACTCTCTAAAAATTCTAGTTCAAACGCAGTAAAGCTCTCATTGAACCAGCTGGGAATACAGTTTAATACATTACATAATTAATAATGCATTATACAATTAATAATTTAGACTTATTTAAAGATACCTGATAAGTTATATTTGATGATGATTATTGTTAATATTTTTTTAATTATTGTTTATTACACATTGGCTACATATCTTGCTATACATCCTGTTTCTTGTACCTTATTTTTAGACTAAATAGAGGCCAGTGTACTTATAGACAACTCCAAATAACTAGCAATGTCCTAAAGGAATCTTAAGTTAACTTCATTTTTACAAATCTTGTTTATTTAGACATATTCAGGACCTATTTAGATGCTAATATAATAATAACAGTAATTGAGTAAAAGCTATATTGCTATAATTCATTTAAATTTTTCTCCATGACTTTGTGGTATAGATTACTAATTCATACTTTTACTTTAAAATTTTGGCCATTGTAAAATACACCTTTACTTATAGGAATAAAGACATAATTACAATTGACAAGAATTCAAATTAATAATAAAAAGATTATTGATTAAAGTGATATAGGCCCTGAACACCTGTTTAATTTCCTAAAGATAATATACATATGTACTATCCATTCAATTCAATCATAAGGAAAATTGTAAAAAAAAGAATATAAGGTAAAATAAAATTATGCCCATGCTGTGACAAACCTAAAAGAAAAATATTTAGCAATATACTGACATCCTTCACGAATAAATTTCCCTAAATGGTGATGATAAGTAGTATTACGTTATCAAAGAGTATTTACATAGCAAATAAATTACAAAAGGCGCCGGTATCTAGTTGAAAAGCCTTGAAAATGACAAAAGATGTTTCTGAAACGTTTTTCTAAAGGCTCCATTGCAATAAATAAGAATAAAACGCATTTTACTTACCGGATTGTAAATTGGCGGAACGGACATTTCTACACTTTATTTAACGTTGAATAAAAAGGAAATAATAAAACGATGTCTCTTACAACTGTTTAAAGTCACACCTTTATTGTGGACCGTGATATAACTAAGTTAAATAAAGATTTTCTTAGAATAGCGTTTAATTCTAATAAACATTAGACTACAAAATGGCAAAGGAATAGGAATTTAGAATGCGTCATACTCACGTCATACGTCATATGACGTGAGTATGACGCAAAATGACAAAACTGACAGATTATAAAGTAACAACTAACAATAGAGAAATATACTACGTCTTACAGAATCGATGCAATTTAATTGCAAATTATTTTTATCCAATTTTTAATTTGGTTTTAAGGTTACTGAAAATAGAAAATCTATTCTATCTAATATACGTAAATTATTTATAATTCTGAGTTTTTTAGTGTGATTGTAAATATGTCAATTGCCAACACGGCCGAAACTTCAATCTTAGAAAATTAGTTTTCAATCTGTGTATTTTTCATTTCTATTTTCTGACGTAAATTAGAGGAAATAGTAATTAATCGTAACTATATGAAATTCCTACAATTTATTAATCCAAATACTTTCTTGGCTTGTTGGGGAATTAATCTTTATTGTTGTTGACGTGAAAAATGACGATTGAAGGAAACAAGGATGAAGCTGAGCGCTGCATAGAAATTGCGCAAAGTGCCTTCACTGCTGGGAATTATGAGAAGGCCGAGCGTTTTTTAGTGAAGGCGGAACGTCTTTATCCTACAGCAAGAGCTAAGGACCTCTTGACCGTGGTTAGAGCTGCAATACCCACCGGGACCTCAAAGCGAACGCCTCCCAGCAGCCCTAGTGATGATGTTAGGCGACGTAAGACTGCAGCACATCAACCTGAAAAGAGGGAATACACTGCTGATCAACTGGACGCCGTAAAAAGAATCAATACCAAATGCAAGGATTATTACGAAATTCTAAGTATGTATATTATAGTATTGTAGTGATGACCTTGATATAATTTACGCAGATATATTTCAAAGAGCTGTTTACTAATTATATTAATAAGGCCGTTGACAGGTTTGGTAAGTTACTTGAACACTATTGTTTTTGCGTAAATGGTATAATAAATTATACTTAATTGAACACAATCAAACATTTTATCATCCTTGATCTGCCCACAATTAAGTCACTCATTAAAAGCAGCTTCCATATCAACATATTTCTTGATAAATACAACTTAACTGAGTACCAAATCTTAGAAGGTTGACTATCCCGTATAAGAGATATTTAGCATGGTTAGTCTACCTAAACCTACCACCTTTCATTTGTTTATCCCAAAATATATTAATTACTCTTTATTGCATTGTCTATGATAATTGAAGTAAATATTTTCTATTCTTGTCAATTTAATAAATTTTGCTGTAATTGTATATAATAGTATCAATCGCTTATACTGGGAATAAATAAGGCGCAACTGCGTTTCTCTGTGAATACAAAAGAAACAACATTTAAAGCCTATATTCTAGGTTTTATAAAGTAAAATAATTAATTTAAAAAATTAAAATATCTTACATATATTATGTCAAGTGACATAAATTAAACATTGTCGATCAGATGGCTAAGACAACATTACAAAAGAGTTTATATAAAATACAATATAGACAAGAGTTTGTATAGGAAAATGTATTATGTTTTCCTTACATGTATTTTACAGGTGTAACAAAAGAAGCTACAGATTCTGACATCAAGAAAGCGTACAAGAAGTTGGCGCTCCAACTTCATCCGGATAAGAATCATGCACCAGGAGCCGCTGAGGCATTCAAGGTTTGTATTTTAGTTATTGTTTGGAGCACCATAACCAATGGGTTTTGGGGCAGAGACACTTATACACTACTTGAATTTTATCATAAAAATTACCAAACTACTGATTCCAAAAACTATTTCACCATTAGAATGTTACGTTAGAATAATATAGGCTATATTTATTTTCTTAATATGTATTATATGTTAGTATGTATATTATGAGAAGATAGGTAAAATTTTCACATAGTGGGACATACATAAATGCATTGCCCACTGCAAACTGTTATTGATTGTATTTAAAAATACTCTTCTTAAGCCTTTAATTCTATACAAAGGGCTTCATAATAATGTTGTTCTTTGTGTATAGTGTAATGTTATGTATTCAGTGTAGTTGTAGAAAGTGAGGAATTAGCATATTCACTTTAAAATAATGCCTGATTAATTTCTCATAAATACAAGTTGCTTGACGCCATATTAATAAAATAATTTAGTTACAACACGTTAATAGGCTATTATCAAGAATAGGCACGTATACAAATGTTTTTAATTCTCCATTAAATCTTTAAAAAAAATCTGTACTAGAAAAACACTTTTTTAACTGATTTGAAGTTATGTTTTATTATAAATTTACAATTATATTACATAATTTTAAATTTAACCGACGTTTCGCGTGCTTTACAGCGCGCGTGGTCACATTAGCTGACGCTGACCGTTTTATGTGACAAACATGTAAAAATAATGGATTTTTTGATCAATTAATGATTATTTACAAGTTATCTTTAACTCTATAAGGTTTTTTCAAACCATGTTTTATAAAGAGTCCTTTCAATATTATTGAGCCTATAAATTTTTTTTATAATATCTATTCAGGAATCATGTTGACATAAGTGTGCTTAAACCTGGGGACATGCTTTTGGAAGACGACTGTGTACTTTTCTGTGTGTGAATGTAACTCTCGCTCGTACGATCAACGATGACGGAAAACATAGTGAAACCATTATGACATAGACTCAATAATCAACAGCTTGTGTCAGGCACAGAAAACCTATTAATAACCCTCATACTTTTCTATTAATGTATGAAAATGTTTTTTATCATTTATTTATTTATTTTCTATTTTTACAGTAACTTAATACTAATACAGTAAAAAACTTATAAATATAAAAATTAAACTCAGAACATAATATAAACACAACAAGAAAACATAAAACCTAAACCTCTTGATAATTAATTATAATTAATGCAATTCTTATGAATTCAGCCAGTGCAACTAAATATATCCGTCACACTTGCAATAATATTCAGGGTAATGAAACACATACAAAAACCTGAGGATGTATTTGATTTTACTTGTTGTTGCGACATTGTTTCTTTTTGTTAGATTTATCTTCTGTATTACAATAAATAACTTTAATGTATTCATGATAATTATATCTTGACTATCAGCTTCAATTCGTTTGTGAGCGTTCAAATATTACGTAACGAATTTTGGGAGGGGGGGGGTCATTTTGTAAAACGTTACGATGCGGGGCGGGGATTGAATTACACGTTATTGTTAATATTATTTTCGACTTACACCACATAATAGTAACTGAAGAGTCACTAGGTGGTCACGAAACGTTTTACTATACTTGGGTACTGAAAAACGTTACGGCGAGTTACATGGTGTGTCAATAATCACCAAAAGTTGCGTTACGTAATACTTGAACGCTCCCTTTCCAGGCTATTGGAAATGCAGCTGGAGTACTAACAGACCCAGAGAAGCGCAAACAATATGATCTCCGTTCTGATGAAGCACCAGTTCATACACAGCACACCCATCACCAATATTATGCGAGGGGCTTTGAATCTGATCTCACCGCTGAAGAATTGTTTAACATGTTCTTTGGACATACTGGTATGCTATCTATGTTTATTCTCTATGATTTGAATGTACATTAGTATAGCCACTTAAAACTAGTCAGTTGAATCGGGCAGACAGATCTATGACAATTGACAAGCCATGTTTATATAATTGTGACAATTCATATTGTCAATGACATTGATCTTGTCAATCTTGCTAAGTTTGACGTCTGGATTTAAAAATCATTAGCGTACTTTTAACTATACATACTTTTTTTTTCTATACCGATTTTATGATTGCACAGCACAAGCTAAAAAGGTAGAAAATGTCGCGCGCTTTCATAATACAAATGAGATGATCCTAAATCCTGGTATTGATGGTAAACATTTGTTTAGCGACAATGTTGAATCAACATGTTGCGGAGTTGCCAACGGCATTTTGACGAGTTCTCGCCCGACGAGGGGCAACATCTGATTATCAACAATAAATCTCTATATATATAAAATTCTCATGTCACAATGTTCGTTCCCATACTCCTCAGAAACGGCCGATTCTTATGTATTTTTTTATGCATAGTCAGAAAGTCTGAGAATCGGCTACTATCTATCTTTCAAACCCCTATGTGATAAGGAGTGTCCACCCCAAAAAAAATTATTTTTATTTTTTTATGATACATACAAAAATTGCACGCATCATGTTTCTTTTTATTTTTTAGTTTTTCTCTTTAACTAGAGGGTTGCCTGGAAGAGATCGCTTATTAGCGATAAGGCCGCCCGTTGCATCCCTTATAATTTTTATGTATTGTGTTTCTTTTTTTTGCAACGAAGTGTAAATAAATAAATAAAAATAAAAAATACATACAACCCCTACTTTTCACCCCTCTACGTTCAACACCCTATTTTTATCATAGTTGATAGCTATTTTTATTGAACTAAAAAAATGTTTCCTAGAAATAAACATGGCAAAACAATGTTTGCCGGGTCAGCTAGTATTATATAATTTTTATCGGTTTCAGCATTCTCAGCGGGTGGCCCAACAGTATACCGTCGCCGTCGTGAGCCAGAACAAAGGGAGAACCACGGGGGTTTAGTCCAACTCCTTCCGATAATCGTTCTGGTCCTCCTCTCCATGATGTCAGGGTTTTTCATCAGCGAGCCGGTGTATAGCCTCACCCCGAGTTCCAAGTATCCAGTACCGAGGGAGACTGTTAATCTGAAGGTAAAATTAGATATTATATAATTGCTAGCTTAAAAATTCTTAAATGAAATTTTAATTTTTTTTTTAATTATCCGTTCCGTTCTTTCGTTTTGGACATTCTTAAAACTTTATTAGATTTCAAATAATTCAGATATGAAAAGTCATTCCATGAAATGTATTATACAAATTTGGTTGTCAAATAACTCGAGCAGGTCATGAATGGTGGCCTGTTTTTATTTCCATTTACAGAATTAGCAAGACTGTCTATTTATTTATTTATTAAAGTTAACCACATATGTAATGCTTTATCTATAGTATATATTACAAGCTATCTTTTCTAAAATATTACTATTATGGTGAAGATAATTTTTATAGAAAAACTAGCTGCCCCCACGAACTTCGTTTCTCCTTTATGTGATTTTATTTAGCCTACCTTTTTAGTACATACGGACATTGAACATTTTTCTATGCTACCCCAGAGACTGTTCGGTTTTCTAGAATTAAAACTTTTTAGGTTTTTCTGTGAATTTCTCTATATAAACCTCAGAGATCAAGTCATAAGATTTTAATTAACAAATAAAAAATAGGGGTTAATCATAGAGGGGTGAAAATTAGGGGTTGTATGTATTTTTGTATGCTGTATCATAAAATAATAAAAACAAAAAAATTGTCTAAAAAATAAAATGGATCCCCCTTATCACTTAGGTTTTTGGAAAATAGATAGTAGCCGAATCAGACATACTGTATATGCATAATTTTTTTTTTCTTCTTTTCAGATACCATACTACGTCAAAGACAATTTCCATACAGACTACCAGGGTTCGCTACGGAGACTTGAAATGGCGATAGAAGAGGAATATATTGGTATGACTATTGTTTTTTAATATACATTTTTATTTTCGAGTAATGAGCCATTTGTTACTTTTAGTCTCTAAGAACTAGGCAACAATTTTGTTATAAAATGAGGGACAACAAGACTACAGGACAGCCATAAGGGAGCGTTCAAGTATTACGTAACGAATTTGGGGGGGGGGTCCTTTTGTAAAACGTTACGATGCGGGGCGGGGATTCAATTACGCGGTATTGTTAGTATTTTCGACTTTCCAGTACTCTACACCACGTTATGGTGACTGTTAGGTATAAAGAGTCACTAGGTGGTTACGAAACGTTTTACTTGTGTACAGAAAAACGTTACGGTGCGTTACATGGGGGGGTCAATAATCTCCAAAAATTGCGTGACGTAATACTTGAACGCTCCTTAAGTCAGCCACCGTAGCCTATAGACATGGACAGAAGAGGAGAGTAGAATAAGGTCTTACATAATAATTGGAGGTCGAATCTCCCAGGTAAGACTTGCAGGAGTCGATTCCACAGTTTGCTAGTATAACATTATATGTGTTGTAACACATATGTGTTGGTAAAAATAAAAATTAAACGTATTTTTGAAGTGATTTTAGGCGCATGAAGGTAAAATTTTTACGGAACGTCACGAAGATGCGCAGCGTTTTTGTCGAAGAAAAGAGAGAGAGAGAGTGAGAAGGGCGAATTACCTTATAGAAATTCTATTTTTTAAATAGAATTTATGAAATATTAGTATTTTATATTTTATGCAAAATAATTTATTGAAATCTCAAATATTACGAATGTTTAATTTATTGAAGAAACAAATAATTTTTTTTTATTGATTGTATTAATTTTAGACACTTTTAAGTTAATATTTTAATGACAATTAAATTCCTACATCGTCTGTCGGATCCGCTAGTTTTGTGTAAAATTATTTTCGAACGCGTTATAATCAATGCAATCAATAACAAATTAAACTTTTTTTTATCCCACAGTGAACCTACGGCACGCGTGTCAGCGCGAGCGCAACTATCGGGACAGTCTGGCATGGAAAGCGCGTAACTTTGGCGACAGCGGCCAGTACGCAGAGGCGCAGCGAATGCGTATGCCTAGTTGCGAGAAGCTGAACAAGTACCAGCGGTAGATGGCGCTGTGAGCATTCTGTTTTTGTTAAGTTGTAAAAGTACCAATGGTTGAGCATAGATGGCGCTATTCAAATTTTTATTTCATCTATTTATTGTCACGATACAACGATATAATATGACGTATTGTATTCAACTATGTTAAGTTGTAAAAGAACGATTGGTTGAGGATAGATGGCGCTATTCAACATTGTATTTGACCAATTTATTGTCAAGTTTTAACCATAGATGATGCTATGAAGATTCAGTTTTGAATTGTAAAAGTACCATTGGTTGAGGATAGGTGGCGCTATTCAAAATTTTATTTGATTAATTTATTGTCAAGTTTTAACGATAGATGACGCTGTGGCTGGTTTTTTGTTAAAATTAATAGCAAGTTTAAGCCAAGATGAAGCCACACGTAATTGTTATGTTGAAAATTATTGTTTATCAGTTAAACGTACGATTGTATTGTTAGCAATATTTGATATTTAAAGGTGTGTATGCCAATATTGTATGGCGTTATTTAGAACGATTATGTTAGCAATGATATTTGGTTCTGTATTTGTGGAATTTTAAATTATTTAAAAGAATAGTACCAAAGGTTGACGGTAAATAGCGCGTTTACTAAATTCAAGGATTGAAGTTGTCTAGTTTTAACAATAGATGGCACTGTAGGTATTTGGCAGTTTGTTGGAAATGGTTTTAAAATCGTATAAAAATTACGATTTTCATTTATGTTGCAATATACCTGTACATATATAGTCAATATTCCTGAGTATAGTTAAAATTGTCAAAACTTTATATAGAAGAATGTGTTCATAGCAGTCGAAGATATAAATACTTGTGTTCAGACATTTGAGCCGTGTACTAATAAATTGCTTAAGTGAGGCGGTAGATGGCGCTGCTAGCAAATTCTTTAGACTTTTGTTTTTTTATATAATAATGGAAATATCGTTTATTATTATTTATTATTATTCGAAGTAAGTAAGATGGCGATAGAAATGTTTATAAACTTATCGTTTATTTATTATTTATAATAAAGGTATTGGGGCCCTAGATAGATAAAAAATTGCCTTCATAAAGACTACACCCTTAGCGCGAATAATACATTAAATCAAATAGTAAAGATACATTTTTGCATGAGAAATTTGAGCTCTGACGTATTTAGAGCAACCCCCTTCGAGCTTCATCATCAGAGTAGCTTAGTGGTCCTTACGTATGATCCAAATAAGCAATAAAAGTCCGTTGTATCACTAAACAATAAATTACAGCTAACAACAAAAAACGTTAATACCACAGATACACGTCAAACTTTGACAATGCATCAGGGGTTAATTAACGCGAGCTGTCAGCTGTCATTGTTTTGACGTATGACAACGGAACTATCGTAAAGTATAAAGGTGGACAGCTAGCGTTACTTAGCCTTTTGTATGTTCTATTAGCTGCCCCCGCAAACTTCTTTTCGCTTTAATATTATTTTTTACTTAGCCTAACTTTTTAATATACCAACACCTGGAACAACATTTTCCTATGCTATAGAGATTTCCATGCAATTTTTCTTTCCATAAAAGCCTTCCACAGAGTTTAAGGTTTTTTTTAATTAAATTCTCGAATTAGTCCAGCCGTCTTCGGGGTTTGCGATTCATTTTTGTTTATATAGATTATATAATAAACACTTGTTTGCATTTAATTTGACAGATTATTTCACGATTCAGGGTCGTGTATTAGCTTGAATATATATATATATATATATTTAAATTTAACCGACTTGGTGGACCTGTCAAAAAAGGGAATAGGTATAAATGATGAAAGATGGATGGAAAAACTAAACTTTGATGGAATTCTGGGCTTGAATTTAAGATTATATATCTGACTAGCGGACCTGACAGACGTGGTCCAATACACATGTTTTAAACACAAAAATATCTGATTAAATCTAAACCATTCTCGAACATGAATATAATCGATGGAAGAAGGAGTTGAATTACACGCACATAAGATTTATATAAAAAGGGATCAACTTGTTATGACGCAGTTTCCGAGTAATTTGTGAACCAACTTACGGTGCACAGCGTTGGCCAGCGGCTTCTGGGTGCGAATCTGATCCCTGAGGTTGTAGGTTCGATCCCTGGCTGTGCACCAATGGACTTTATATGCGCATTTAACACCGTACCGTGTAGGTAAACGTGAAACTATAATGCTTTAGACCCAAATGTGTGTGTAAAGGCTGATACAGATCTGAGGCCCAGAACTAAAAGTTTATAATTGATTTTAATTCATTCACTATAGGTCCCTCTTGTTAAAGTTAAAAAATCATTACTTTTCTGTTCTGCCTTGCGATTCTGTAACTCACTTTTCGAACTCTCACAGCGGTTTTCGAGGTCATTATTTGGCATTCTGATAAGGAGAGTGCTTGTTGTTTATTGTTTATCAGAATGCCAAATCGTAAAATGACTGCTTTACGACTGATTTGAGCGCGACCGCCGCCGTGAAAACCGCTGTGTGAGTTCGAAAAGTGAGTTACAGAATCGCAAGGCTGGTTATACATAACGCTAAGACACGACTCTGTATCATCCATTAAATCACTAAGTAATGATATAATGTATTAACATAGGAATGTTAAAGTGTATTTAAAATTGTGCTGTTATCGTGGTTTATGGTTTTATTTATTTTAAGTATTCGTTGAATAAAGTTTATCCCACTGTATTTGGTTTTTTTATTCATAGTTTATCATGATGTCATGAGTTCGATTACTGGGGAAAGAATAATAGTGATGGCGAGAGTGAAACAGTGCACCCAACGTGCCATTCTTAATACCAGTTTTACATTCAGCCGTAGTGAGCAGGGAAGTTGGTAGGACGAGTGTGTAAACGCGATATAATATGTATTAAAGTATCGCGTTTACACTCTCGTGTACGTGTAAGTACGTGATCAGCTTTCTGTGTACACGCCGGTGAGGTCTAAAGCCACATTCTTCCTCCTTCTTTGCTCGTAATCCGCTCCACTTCTGGGGCGGATGTTGGCCAGTTCAGGCACCGCTGGCGGTGTGATTGTTCGCGCCCTGCTTATGCAGTAGGGGCGGACGTATATCCCTTGGTTTGGTGGGCAGATTCGCGACTCGCGGTCCGGGCCGCCGACGGCAAGATGACCTGCGGATATAGCTGCGTTATCTATCCTTGCCCCGGTGTCTGTGGTGGTACCCGTGCGTAACAGTTCACGCGGGTACGGAAGTCTGGTATGGAGGCCACGGTAAGAGGTGCTGGAGGTGCGTCCGCCAGCTCAAACATGCACCTGGCTGACCGGACGACAATATCGTCGATGCCATCGTCCTGCACGAGTATGTTTATATAGAAAAGTCTACCGGTGCACAGCCGTGATTCGAACACACTACCTCGGTTGCTGGCGCTAGATCTACACTGCTCTAAGATAGATAATGTTGGAATAAAAAACAAATGAACATGCAGAAAACAAAAAAAAGTGCGTGCGTTCAAAGTACACAATAACATCAGAAGTGAAATTTCTTTGTAAATTAATTATTACTAAGGTAAAAGCCCCAATAGATGATCATGTACCAGTGTATGATCACTCCATGTATTTGTAACTACTATGTAATAAAAAGATGTTTGTTCTAATATGTAACTACTAAACGAATACATCAACCAATAGCGTGTATTTTTTCTCGATCTCCCATACTCTCTCTCAATCTTTCTCACTATAGCTCTCTCCCACCTCTCGCCCCATGGCACTCTCTCTCAATCAGTCTCAATCGCTCTCTCCCTTTTTTCGACAATAACGCTGCACATTTTCGTAACGCTAATATTATTATTATTGCGTTTCACCCGTAAAAATGTTACCCTCATGCGCATAAACAAGTCTTACTTTAAATAATATTTATCAATATCAATTAATAAGTTTTATCAATTACATAAACGGTACCTATCGAATTTACGTTGTTTAAAATGAAGACGTACCGAAATAGACACAAATCTGTGTCCCCCAGTGTCCTAAAATCCTAATTTAAATATAACACTGCACGTCAGACACTGTTTGTAAACATTTTATTAATAGTTTTCGAAAACAATCCAATTTTATCGCAATCGTGTTAAAAGGGTTACAACGATTTTTTTTTATATAATAGGGGGGCAAACGAGCTTGCGGGACGACCAAAAAGGGCAGTCTACGCAGCCCATAGACACCCATTATTAGTGGGTGCGTTGAAGGCCTTTGAGGGAGGAGTAGACTCGCTTTTTAAACATTTGGAGGTCGTATCTCTGAGGGAAGACCCCCACCGGGAGTCGATTCCACAGTTCGCTAGTTCGCAAAAGAAAATGCCTTGTGAAATGGACTGTGGAAGAACTCCAAAGAATTATGGGAATGTCTCCCAAGAAGACAGAGGGTGCAAGCCGAGAGAAAAAGCCGGCGTAAAAAACTCTCGGTACTCTTTTAAAATAGCAAATCATCAAACAACACTTATATTAAAACAAATATCGCAAATTAATTAGAAGTAGCCGGTCTAGCACTAGTCCCAGGCCCTTTCATCAACTAGATAATCGTTAACTTTATAGTTAGCCTTTTTTCACAGCTTTTCTTTTTTACATTTCTTAAATTTATTAAAAAACCTCTGGGATTTTATTAAAGAAAAGTATCCCATTTCCCATAATAGAATTACTAACTTCAGATAGTTTAGTACGGGGTAATTGCCTGCGTTTGTTCCAAGTATTAACATTATGTATGCGTATGTTCTATTCAAGTAAACTTATCACTATTTTGTTAGACACAAAGTCAGGTGGTGCACAGCCAAGAATGAACCTACGGCCAATACTCGTAGTATAAATGTAGTCTTAAAATATTTAATAAACAATTTCGATCGGATATTTGATAGAAATATAACAAACATGCCAGTAATAACGTATGGCAACATTCCAAGAATGAAATTGAAACATTCTGGTAACTAATTGCATTTTGTTTTTATTGGAGGAAGTGGCGAATTTGTATTAAAATATTTACTATAAGGAACAAAATCATGAGTCATGGGTGTATTTTTTTTTATGGCTCTGGCACGATTTGTGCATTAGCCAGCGTCAAGTATAGGATTTTTTTTATAATTCGAGCTTGATTAGAAATTCGACCGTGCCCTCCATGTACGGTTTAGGCACTCGCCCGGTACCGCACAATCCTCCCAAACGCCGAGAACAAATTTAAATTAAATTAAAACTTGCCCTCGAACCGGGAATCGAACCCGGTACCCCTCACCTAGCTGCCACTTAATAAGACCGCTAGGCAATGAGGCCCCTAAGGGTGTAATTTCGAGTAGCGAAAACATTTTCTTTAACACTAGATTAATTTTTGAAGCAACTTAGAAAATAGTTTTTCACAAATCGACTGTATTTTTTTGGTGTGTTCGCGGATAACTTTGTCGTCTATGAACCGATTTGGATAATTATTTTTTTGTTGGAAAAGTGATATCCCAAGAGTAGTAAGGAAGGATTTGATGATGGCATCCCAGATAAATCGAGGGGAGCCTTCGAAAATCTGTTCATAGAGGGATAAAATGACTCCTTCAAAATTTTCAAAATTATGATTCATTATTATTATATTAAGAGCGAGATGAACAGGGCAAGTAGCCCGCAGATAGTAGATTGACAAAAAGGTTAAGGAGAAAGAAACAAGGTCAGACCAAAAGACCGACGGGCCGAAGAGATTGAATAACTGGCAAAATTTGATGATGACGGCAATAAATTAAAAAACATAAATTTTTGCCGGGGTCACATCTTCGATCTAATAATAGAATTGTATTTATTTGGTAAATAATAAGGAAACATTGCAGATACATAACACATACAAGATATGTAGAAATATAATCAAATTGCTTTTTCATTACCCATACTTAACTTCTACACAAAAAATCTACAGTGAAACAAAACTCATGAATATAAAACAATTATTTCAATACAATACCAGCTTGTTAATCTACAAAATTTTAAAAGACTATACAGTATACATACATTAGGTACTTTCACTATAATAAGTCAAATTCAGAAGCGCAGACGACGCCCTCATAATCTAAGTCTACCTAAGTATAGAACCAATTACGGTATATTAGACTTCCACAAAATATTAAAAGTGCAAACAGCCAGACAATATTTAAATTAAGACTAAAAAAAGACCATCTCTTGAGTGATTCCAGTTCTCTACGTAAATTAAAGTCCACCCAAGTTCTACTTGGCTAATTCATCCTTGAAGCTCTTTAATGAACCACGGCGTGATAAATTGAAATCTTTAGTATATAAGTTCTCATGTCAGTGACTGTCTGTTATGAGAATAAATGTCTTTAAACCAAACCTAAAATATATAGAAATTAAAGTAATAAAACTGTTTAATTGTTTCACCCTTCCTCCTAAATTTGGCGGGAAAACGCCCAAGTTGTCATCACTGATACGACGCGACGCGACAGTTCTCTTTCGGCGCAGACTATAAAAATCTATTTCTAAATGTCAATGTTGTTTTGAAGTCATAATTTCGGATTCGAATTTATACATTTTGTAATATTTTATACAACGATTACTCATGGCGCACTTGAAACGAATCGTTAATGTGTCCAATTGAAAATAACCAGATGTAGGTAATGCAAATTAATGTAGTCTATTGAAAATGATTATTTTTCTCCCGCCTTTTCTGTGTTATTTGTAAAATTAACATTTAATATCATCGCAAGGAAAATGGCAGCTGTTAGGTCACTTTTATTAAATTTTAAATTTTTTTCCATCGAATTTTGACAGACAAAATCGAAATTCGCGTTTTACGATTATAAAAATACACATTAACATAGTTTATTGCATTGACGTTATCGATTTTCAATAAAAATTAACCATAAATTATAGAAGATTAGAGACCCTTAAGCATATAATTTTGAAGAGATTTTTAAAAAGGAAATCTTTGTTTAATAATTGTTTATCAATTTACGAAGTTAGGCAACGCAGACTGAAAAAACCCGATTTTATTTTATAACTAGCTGGTGCCCGCGGCTTTATCTGCGCAGGATTAAAATAATACTTTTCCAAATGATGTGGCGTGAAATACATATTTTATCTACTTTAAATACCAGTAGCGATAAAAGTATATATTTTCTTTGTTAGTAATCAATTTATTACATTAGAAATAAATTGTCAATTTTTATTGTAGTTATTGTTCACTATTTTAGCTATAATGGCTTACACATAAGACATAGATATATACTATGGCGGGCTTTTTTGTAGAACTATTTAAGATAAACATTTCCATCATACATTACATATGTATAACTCTAGCGGGTTTGGCAGCGCATGCCAGTTGGTAGATTTTTGCCTACTTGATATGTTGGACAATACATTTATAAATTGTAGGCTATGTGTTATTCTGATATATAAGCTATATTATTGCAAAGTTTCATTAAAATCCATTCAGTAGTTTTTAGGTGAAAGAGTATCAAACATCCATCCATACTTACAAACTTTCGCGTTTATAATATTAGTAGGATTGAAGTAGTTTCCCTTATTCATATTTAAATCAATGTAAGCGTAAACAGAATGACAGAAAAAGACAAAAAAAGAGTGTGTGTACTAATATGTACACGCGTTAGAAGTTATACTTCTTTGGAACAACATAGTTGGAATCAACAGGAGCAATAATTAAAAATTATACATACCGGCAATTAAGCTCAAACCTATAAATATACTCAAAACAGTTTATTCAAATCAGTGTTATCACTAATATTCAATATATATAGATATACTAATAAATTATTATTAGTAAATACTATCACGTATATGAAATTGATTTAATAAAAACACCAAAATAATATTTATTCTCACTGTTTAATTGCACGTGTTCTAAATATAAAAATACTAGAATATACAACTTGAACATAGTTATAATCGATTTTCATGCCACCTAGAACTAACTTTACGATGTAGATTTTTGGTGTCGGTGTAAAAATTTAACTCTCATCATTTTTCTCCATCGCGTCAACAGAAGTATAACTTCAAAAACAAATTTACTTGAGGTTTAGCGCCGACCTTTAAAGAAACGGTAGGTACGCTATTTTCTTGACGGACTTTTCTAACCTTGAGCAGCTGGTTCCACATGGTGTCGCACTACAGATCGAAATCCTTTATAAAGAACCTTTTATCCTCGATAATTTTGGATTTCTACGGCATCGAAAACCACTGGAAGGATGGAATTTCGTATAGAGAATGTTTTCATTCTAGCGTTGGGTCTTTTACTTAAAACTTTAATGTCACGGTCACGGAAACCAAGGTAAATGATGTTACTAATTACGATATGTAGAGATAGATCTGGCATAGCAATATCAAGTACTTTCTGGACTACACGCAACGCAGCTGGAAAAACTTCTCAGTTATATTTAACTATTAATTATATGGAACCCACGATTTTCCAATAATGTTTAACTAATTTTATAGCGCCAACAAAGAAATATCGATAAAACCGCATAGTAATTTCGGAATGTTTATGGCGGCCATTTTAGATTTAACGATATTCGCTATTTATATTGAAACAAGCTGGATTAAAAATACAATTTAACTAATATTGACAAAATTTTAATCGTTTATTAAAACCTACATAATCAAATATACAGTATTTACAAAGTTCTTAACCTACATAGTAATAATAAAGATGATAAAAGTGCGTGCGTACAAAGTACACATGTCAGAAGTGAAACTTCTTTGGCAAACTAATTTTTAAGTCTTGTTCATATTTATACAAATTTAAAACTTTAGATTTCCGAGACTTAGAGGAAGGGAAAAAGAAGATATGTTAGGAATTTGATGAATTTAATTGTCATTTAAATATTAAAAGTGTCGAAAATTAATACAAATAATACATTTAATTTATTTCTCCGATAATGACATGTGGCATTTTAATTTACAATTCGTCATTTAAGATTTCAATAAATTATTTGTGTTTACGTGAACAGCCTCCTGTGCCTGACACTGTCGACTTTTAGGGTCTGAGGCAAGCCGGTTTCCTCACGAAGTTTTCCTTCACCGTTCTACTGAAAGTTAAATGCGCACATAGACTGAAACTCCATTGGTGCAAAGCCGGGATCGAACCTACGACCTCAGGCTCAGAGGATGAGAGTCGCACGCTGAAGCCACTAAGCCAACACTGCTTTATTTATTTTTATTTTATGTAATCTATATTAATAAAAATGAATCGCAAATTGGGGTTTTTTAATTTATTCCTTCAACTCTAAAGAAAGTTTTTTATGGAGAATAAAATTGGAAAATTTAGTTTTATTTAGTTTTTAGGTTTTTATTCCGGAAAGGCGAACAGTCTCTATAAGGTAGCATAGCAAAGTTTTCCATATGTTGGTATGTAGGTACTAAAAAGGTAGGCAAAATAAAAACTTTAAGGCGAAACGAAGTTAGTTTATAATATAATTGTAGCCTTAGCTGTTTAAATAAATATAAAATGCAATAAACACGAAATATTATTATAAGTAACTACTCATAGTCTATTAAATTATGGTGTAATGATTACAAATTTATTGTTTTCATCACTACAGAGCCTCTGATTTAATCTATGGTCAATTCAAATGTTTTGAATAAAAGACAACACTAAAAAGAAAAGAATTATTCCTTAGGGGCCTCATAGCCTAGCGGTCTTATTAAGTGGCAGCTAGGTGAGTGGTACCGGGTTTGATGCGAGGGCAAGTTTTAATTTAATTCAAATTTGTTCTCGGCCTTTGGGAGGGTTGTGCGGTACAGGGCGAGTGCCTAAACCGTACATGGAGGACACGGTCGAATTTCTAAAGACAAGCACGAATTATAAAAAATCCTATACTTGACGCTGGCTAATGCACAAATCGTACCAGAGCCATTAAAAAAAAAGAAAGAAAAAAAGAATTATTCCCGCCAAAAGTTATACGTCAAAATTGACGTTCGACATTTGCGAACCCGTCGAGAAATGGAAAGCATTAATCAATGTTAACGAGCGCACAGTTTGTAAACACGTTCGACGGTTTAATTGCCCCGCTGCCGATTTGTTGAAAAGAATTATATTTAGAAGTTTAAGGAGTGACTTCCACTGACACAGATCTACTAAGCTTACTAACGTTGGGGACATAGAATGTTTGCTTATTATGCAGTTTGCAGGCAGTTTTTGCCGCACACCACCACTATGTGGAACCAGCTGCCCACTGAAGTATTTCCGAACCAATTCGACTTAGGGTCCTTCTTACCGCGTACCAATTCTTAAAAGGCCGGCAACGCACTCGCGAGCCCTCTGGCATTGAGAGTGTCCATGGGCGGCGGTATCACTTACCATCAGATGAGCCTCCTGCCCGTTTGCCCCCTGTTCTATAAAAAAAGGGTGCGTGTACTTATGTAGGCGCGTAAGAAGTTATACTTCTTTAGCATTATTAAAAATAGTTTTTGATTGCCTCCAAATAATTAATTACAATTAAATAATCAAAGACTGGAAAAGGAGTCATTATAGTCAATAAAGTTCAGTGTACATTTGTAAAATTAAATAAATAATTATTTATTATTATTCTCTTACATTAAGTGTAACATAAATGCCGTAGCATCTTCCGTGGGCAACTTCATTCTGCTAATTTTGTGTCACGGTGCGCGCGCAACGTAAAATTTCACTCTCATAAATTTTTCATAATGCGTCTAAAGAAGTATAACTTCAAAAAACTTAAACAGTTCAATATTCTGTGTTACTTGGCTGCGTATATTGTTAAATTCTACCAACGGCTTACGACAAATACTCTACATGTTTCGCCACACACATTTGGTTTTGTTATATATACGCGTTGACACACAATGTGTTGTCTTTCAATAGCATTAAAGGAAATCTTTCGCAATGGTTTCCTGCATATATGCATAATCGTGTTTTATTTCGTGGTCATGTCGCAGCTAACTAGCTAAATTTGCCGTTCAATCAACAGCCAAGCCTCCTAACTAAACAGCAGATATTCAGCCAGTAGATCAAACAGCTAAGAATATGGCGTTTCATAACTTGCCTAGCCTAATATAAATTATCTAAATCTAAACAATTTAAATTTAGTTCCACTTTCTGCCACCTAGCTAGCGCCATAACTCTTCAAACGGTCAATATGGCGTTGGTAAACCATAACTTTGATGGTGTTTTCCAAAGTTTAATGAAAACAACAAGTACAATTGAAGAGTGTAGTGACATTTATAACGTGACTGATTCTGGCAACTTAATTTTTAAAGAAATATTTTTTTATGTCAGATGTTTCTTCTCTTTTATTTCTTTGACATGGTCACTCTATCGTACGAATGGCCTAAGCATTAGCCAGTTTATAAAATGTAACAAACGCTACGGCTGAATATCTTTCAGGCCGCTTGTTAAACGACGCTGTTTAGTTAAACGGCTAGGCTGTTAATTTAACGTCTAATTAAGCTAATTGGCTGCGACAATGGGATCCATGGGATTACTTCCTCTCAAGTCATAGTGACAACTGATGGCCCCAGGGCTCAAGCCTGAACCCATGATCTTCTCCTGATTTGTTAAATGCCTAATTGCTTTCTTATAAAGAATATATACAGGGTGGCCAAAAAGTCGTGGATCAAACGCAAATAGGGGATAGATGAGGTCATCAGCTGCAAAAAATTGTTCTACGGGAGGTCTCTAAGCTCAACCCCTGCAGAGTTATAATTTATTTTGTGTTTTATTAAATTGACTTTTTTTACTAATTCTTATTAAAATTCGAAAAAAAATACATCTGTATCTTTTTCATAATATCCACTAGATTGGTACTGATGAGTTCTTGCGTTAGACATACTATTTATAGTTGTTTATTGAGTGCATTGAAGATAATATTAAGTTATACGATATACATTTTTTTTCAAATCAAAACTTTTTGTTTACTTCGGACCCCACTGTGAAAAAAAAATACTAAAACCGAATAGTGACCCTGTATGGGTAGAGTATTTTTTATTACAAGTTTTGGCGCATTTAATAGGGATTGTGAAATAATTGTATTAAAACAATTATTTCTCAATGGTTGGGAAACAAAACATTTTACAATAAGAATGCCAATGAAAGTGGCGGAGAGTTTATTTCCAGTTCTTCTCTTCCGCCCTTGATTGGAGAACTGGCAGTAAATTGTAAATGAGAAGCATTTTGTATATATTTCTTTTTTGACGGTTATAAGTGTACATTGTGTTACCTATATGAATAAATGATTATGAATTTTTAATTCCTTCATGAAGTGTTAAATCTTTGCAGTTCCTTACAAAAATTTCGTAAGACGAAAGGCTTGGCAATTGAACATTGTGATATTGAGTTTATTGCCAGCTCTTCTCGTCCATTTTACGCCCTTCATTTAAAAGTATTGTTATTTACGATTATAAGTGTACACTGTGCTAATAAATGATATATGACTAGAAATAAACTGTTTATATGACTGGTAGTTCTGTCTTAGTACCAGTTTTAATGAGCGTCGATCCTTTAATAGGTATTGCAGCATAAATACAAAGCGAGAGAACGCACGTGTTAAAGTTCAAAGCGTTGAGTAAATATCGCACGTAAAATCATACTTTATTTGCGAGAGAAATAGCATTTGGCCTAAAATGTTTACGGGAAGGGCAATAGACAAAAAATAAAAGATATTTTACGGTTTTTATTCTCATCAGTCATCAGTAATATTAACGAAGGCAAAACATAATCTGCAAAATTAAACAGATTATTAAACTGTTGTCTACGGGACGCCCAAAAAGGGCAGTCGTCGAAGCACATGGATACATTATATATATATGTTAACGTAAAATTGTAAAAACCGTTAGATTGTAATCTATCTCGCGAGATTATAAACTGTCGAAAGATTGTGAACCTCAGCGTACTGCTTACAATTTAACGTATTATTATTCGGTAGATTGTAATCTATCGAAGTGAAACCGTCAAATTGTGAAACGGCCATTTTCTACTTTTCTATTGGTTATAAGAGATGTGACATTCTCGTTTTTTATTGGTTATAAGTGATTTGACAATCTCTATAAATTAATCGAATCGATTAATTCCACATTTGTTAATTTTAAAGTCAAACCTAATTTAACCATTACTTGTCAAATGTACAGACATTACATTAACTTCATGTTTCAATTAGTGTAGGGTTCCGAAATTTTTTAAATTATTCAAAAATAAAAAATGGCCGTTTCACAATTTGACGGTTTCACTTCGATAGATTACAATCTAACGAATAATAATACGTTAAATTGTAAGCAGTACGCTGAGGTTCACAATCTTTCGACAGTTTATAATCTCGCGAGATAGATTACAATCTAACGGTTTTTACAATTTTACGTTAACATATATAGTACTAAATATATGTTTAAAATATGGGGGCCTTAGTCACGCACCACAAGATATTGATCTACATAATTTTTTTTTTAAAAGATAATCGACACTAATTAATAATTGTTTCACTGTAAATAAAATTTATTCATAAATAGTTGTTTCTTAAAAAAAACAAATAAAGAGGTAATCACCGAAACTGAAGCCTTTTTTGAGGCAAAATTCAAATAGTTCTATAGAAATCAACTATATTGAATAATCAAATCAAATTGAATATATAAAAAAAAAATATATATATTGAAAAGATTTTTTTCTATCTTAGCCTACGAATTTTTGTGCCCATTTAATAGCGCTATACTCCAGTATGTCCAAAAACGTATCGGATTTGGTCTTTCGTAAGAAGTTTGCACTCAATTTCGAATTACCCCTACACACACAGTCGCTTATTAAAGATTTATATAAGTAATTATTGTCATCTAATTACAGGACCGTAGACAGTATATAATATAGTAATCTTCAAAACACAAAAACATAGCGCGCAAAACCCGACCAAATTTGTTTTAGTATGTTTTTATTTTATAGGGTTTTCTAGTAATTAAATTGTGTTATAACTTTACTATTCTATAATATTCCAGCGTTTTATTTGTAATAATTTACGGTGACATTGTTAATTCGTATAATAATAAACATGCGATTAACGCGCAAATGTTATTTTGTATCTTTCGAAATGAGTAAGCGATAGAGAACTGTTAATAATTGCGCTTTCAATAAAATCTAAAAATAAACGCGTCTTGCTGTCTATGCCTCCAGTTGCCTGGAGGCGGCCATCACGAATTTGACGTCTCGTTTACGTTTTCCCGCCTTTTTGACATAGATAAAAAAAATACTTTCATAATCTGTTTTGGACGTTAAGCGCGATTTTATATAATAAGGTTTTAGTGTATTCAAAATGAATTTAAAATTACAAGTATTACTTTTGATAGTTTTGTGCTTGGGAATACAGGGAAAGAGTTCTGAAGAGCGGCAGGATATTCGCGGTCATGTTAAGGTATTTTTTGTCTTTAATTAATATTATCTATGCTATTCTGTACATAAACAATGTTTTAGTTTTTTAATTAAATATCCATTAAATAGTATATTAAAATGAATAAATAACATTAATTTTTGTTGGTGGAACGATTACATTTTAAAATTACGAATTGTAGTATCAAATAAATTAGCGTTGGCCTAGCGGCTTCAGCGTGCGACTGTCATCCCTGTGGTCATGGGTTCGATCCCCGGCCGAGCTCTAATAAACTTTCTATCTATTTGTGCATGTAACACTCGCTCGAACGGTGAAGAATTCGTGAGGAAATATGCATGTCTCAAACCCAAGAAGCGACGGCATTTGTCAGAAGGCTGATCACTTATGAAAAAAAATCAAAGAATCGGATGCAATCTGAGACCAAGATCCATTTAAGGTTGTTTATTATTATTGGCATCAAATAATAAACAGTGGAGCCTCAACACTTTGTTTTGGCCACAGATTTTTGTATATTTTTCTTAATAGGTGATCAGTCGCGAACACACGCCCTTAGACCCAAAGACTTCCTCAAGATGTTTTTCTTCCCCGTACGAGCGAGTGTTAAATACACACACTAAGTCCGATAGTGAACCAAATGTATCATCATCTTTACTACACTTGAATAAAAAAAATAAAAGGGTGCGTGTACTTATGTACGCGCTTAAGAAGTTATACTTACTTTGGCATTATTAAAAATAGTTTTTGATTGCATGCAAATAATTAATTACAATTAAATAATCAAAGACTGGAAAAGGAGTCATTATAGTCAATTAAGTTCAGTTTACATTTGAAAAATTAAATAAATAATTATTTATTATTATTCTCTTACATTAAGGGCCTGTTTCACAATGTACGGAGCTATTTATTACTTATTGGTAGGATAAACACTATTGTTGCGTTTTACGACTGTCAGATAGCGCTATTCGTCACATAAAGTCCATCATAAGTTATGAGTCCGACGAATGTCAAATAGCACAATTTATCTTCCAAATAATTTATGTGTTGCATAGCTATTTGGTACTTTATTGCGAAACAGACCCTAAGTGTAACATAAATTCTATTATTATTCGAATGTTGTTTTTAAATTATGTCCAATGCTGTAGCATCTTTCGTGGGCAACTTCATTCTGTTAATTTTGTGTCACGGTGCGCGCGCATCGTTAAATTTCACTCTCATCAATTTTTCATAACGCGCCTAAAGAAGTATAACTTCAAAAAATCTAAAATGTATGTTTTGGTAGTAATAAATGAGTTCTTTAGTTCATAATTCAATATATTCAATATCTTATTCAATAGGTCATATAACCATATTAATTCGGTCGTAGCACTATGTTCTAGTCTAAAGCTTTTCTCGGTGAATAGACTTAATGCAAAAATAATTGATGTCTTCTATAAAACTGTAGTATATCACTTTGCTCTATTGTCAATAGTTTCCGCAGGGTACGTGATTAAGTAATCTTTATTGGTTATACTATCATAATTTCATACAGAACTCTTTTGAAAATATTCTATAACCTATGATCGTCAGGTTCTACGGCTACATCCAAATAATCCAACGATTACAAAACAAAGTGCTCAGGGGAAGAGAGAAGAGATTAGACTAAAATTATTTGTCTTTAGTTAGGCTAGTTCGCAAGGTTCCATGTCTCAGTAAAGTAATTTAAAAAAAAAAGTTCATCAGGGCTAACGTAGGGTTCTAATGGGGATAAAAGTTTTCACAGAAAAGTTTCGCAAGCAACCAAATCTTTTCTCTTTATAATAATGTTATCTCATAGCAAGAGTTTATGATACCCCTCTTACGAATTTTGAGCAGTTGAAGACTAAAACAGCGACAGAAGTGAGAGCCATATCAGCTGACGTACTGCGGCGTGTCTCTGCAAATTCGCTTTCGTTTAAAGAGTGCATTCACCGTGATGGAAGACCCTGATATGCCCTACATAAAATCCACACTAATAAATTATAGTTAGCAATTTCAAAAATTTATTTAAAAAAATACTAATACTGCTAACATAATTAATCAAACAAAAAGCAATAACAGCTAACCTTAAAATATATTATTAAAAGGTTCCGAAGATACTGGTAGTTACACCAGCCCTGCGATTCTGTAACTCACTTTTCGAACTCACACAGCGGTTTTCGCAGCAGCGGTCTCGCTCAAATCAGTCGTAAAGCAGTCATTTTACGATTTGGCATTCTGATAAACAATAAACTACAAGCTCCCTTCTTATCAGAATGTCAAATCATAAAATGACTGCTTCACGACTGATTTGAGCGAGACCGCCGCTGCGAAAACCGCTGTGTGAGTTCGAAAAGTGAGTTAAAGAATCGCAGGGCAGCTCTGAAGTCACCGGTGTCACCAGGCGCCTTAAATCTTTAATTAGCGCCTGTGCACTTGAACCCCACAGCCCAAGGGTGTATTACAAAGGGGACAATTTTTTTTTTAAATTAAACTCCGGTTTGTAACAATGATAGTTAGGAAAGCTTTAGTAGAAAAAGCTAAATATAAAATGGAAGCTATTTTTTTAATTTATCAAAGAATTGGGCGTACTTTTATGTTCTGCCATAAATTAACGCACTTCTGTGTGACAAAAAAATCAACGAATCACAAAATTTTGTACTAACTGCAAAAAAAGTTTGATAATAATTTTTTTTTTAATTTTTTATGTCAACATAGTGGTGATACATAATATTAAAAATATTTTGTGAATAAATAAAATTACCAGCCAGTTTCCTCACGATGCTTTCCTTTACCGTATGGACCCAGAACATCAATATACGCAGTCAATCAGTATCAAGCAGATACCTAGGCCTAGTGGCTTAAGCGTGCGACTCTCATCTCTGTGCGCATTTTACATTCGCTCGATCGGTGAAGGACAACATCGCTACGAAACCGGCTTGCCTTAGACCCAAAAAGTCGACGGCGTGTGTCAGGCACAGGAGACTGGTGAACTTGCCTATTAGATAGACATAACATGAAACAGATACAGAAATCTGAGGCCCTAACGTAAAAAGGTTGTAGTATTTTTTTTTTGTTAGTTACTTAATGTTTGTAATTAATTTTATTATTATTTAATATTTTCTGTGTTCATATTTAGGAATATTAGAAGGTAAACGTGAGGAAGCCGGCTTGTCTTAGACCCAAAACGTCGACGGCGTGTGTCAGGCACAGGAGGCTGATGAACTTGCCTATTAGATTGACATATAAAACATAAAATACAGAAATCAGAGGCCCTAAAACAATATATGTAGTCTTTTTTAACGTGACAACGTCTTATAATTCGATGGAGCCGGCTGCACGCACGAAAAAACATGACACATGCGGCGTTACCTCGCTCTGAGGCGTTCCAATTAAGGCTTGAAGTGCAAGCGAGAGCGCGAAGCGACAGAGGGGCACAATCGGACTCCGCGCTCTTCAGCGTTCGACATCTGTCTCTCTCCTACTTGAGTGAGCGATTCGTGACGTTGTCACGTTCAACTATCGTCAGTAAACCGACTTTACAGACAACCGATTTTTTAATATAATCAAAGCTTTGTTTGCTACCGCTACCCTATCAAAGCGTGCCAAACGACAATCGCTTATGATTTTGTTGAGAAATATTATAAATCACAATAATTTCGTTCTAGTCGTGCCAAGTGACGCAGATTGCTTATTTTTGATATTTTCAGGGACATTGCATACGAAATGTAGGACATTGTTTAATAATTTATTTATTGTAGTGAAACTTCTTAAGGCGCATGAGGGTTAAATGTTTACGGATGAAATAACAATATTAGCGTCACGAAGATGTGCAGCGTCGTTGTCGAAGAAAAGGGAGAGAGCGATTGAGACCGATTAAGAGAGAGTGAGAAGGGCGAATTACCTTATAGAAATTATATTTTTAAGATTTCGTATAGAGAATTTATGAAATATTAGTATTTATATTTTATACAAAATAATTTATTGAAATCTCAAATGACGATTTGTAAATTAAAATGCCACGTGTAATTATCGAAGAATTAATTAAAAACAATTATAATTTGTATTAATTTCGACTCTTTTAATATTTTAATGCCAATGAAATTCATTAAATTCCTAACATATCTTCCTTATTCCCTCCCTCTTAGTATAAATCTAAAGTTTTAGATTTCTATAAATATGAACAAGACTTAAAAATTAGTTTGCCAAAGAAGTTTCACTTCTGACATGTGTACTTTGTACGCACGTAATTTTTTATTTATTAAAGTTCACTACATCATACATAATGCTATTTACAGTCTATCACGCTATTACTATACTTTTATAATACTTTACTATATATTATATTCGGATATTATAGTTTATCAGGCATTGCGTTAGGCATGCCCTGCGATTCTGTAACTCAGTTTTCGAACTTACACAGCAGTTTTCACAGCAGCGCGCTCAAATAAGTCGTAAAGCAGTCATTTTACGATTTGGCATTCTGATAAACAATAAACTACAAGGAGGGACCTTATCAGAATGCTAAATCATAAAATGACTGCTTCTGTGTGAGTTCGAAAAGTGAGTTACAGAATCGCAAGGCTGAAGTTATTCTTACATACACTCAAAGGTTTTATGGTTGGCGCCTAACATAAACTTTATAGCGTAACATTGAAACTGCAGTAAGTGAAGTGCATTGCTCGCACTCAATATTATAAATTTGGCGTGATGCCAATTGTGAAATAAACTTAAAATTGAGATTACTATGACACATAATTTATGTGTTGAGGCGATAAGGTTGCTTTCTGAGTATAATTATTTTATTGTCTTTTATTGACATAACCTTTACACATTTAAAGAAAACACTTTTTAACCGGATTAAAGTTATGTATTATAATTACATATATCCAAATTAAAATCTCAAGATAAACAATCCGCGAAAATAGAGGACACCGTGAGGCATTTCTGCCAAAACCCTCCATCTTTTAGTCGATACCTACTCCGGAGAAACAAATACTGATAATGCAACTTTTTCTACAGCTGTGATACTTTTTTGACATTCAACACCTTTTGTCTTCAGTCACCGTGACCACGCACGCTGTAAAGCACGCGAAACTTCGGTTAAATTTAAAATTATGTTGAACCAGCTGGCCTGGCGAACATCGTACCGCCTAACAGTCGATTCTTTATTTTTTTAAAATACTTATTCTGCTATTCGGGACACCAGTAAGATAAAAAAAGAAATTTGATAAGACAACAAATACATTACGTCGAAAAATAAAAATGTACCTTCCCGGAACCTCTCCACTAACATTTGAACTTTATGATATGGTATTAAAGTTCAAATTGTCTTTTAAGTATTATTACGAATATTTTGTATGGGAATGAGTTACAATTACATCGACATAAAGAATGGAATAAAACAAATGTACACATGAATTACGATAATTTCAGATCATTTAGTACGAAAGTTAGGGTGCGGAAAGATAATGCTTGTTCAGTAGAGATTTAAAGGAAGATAGAGAAGGAGCTAAGCGGAGACCTCATTGCGGCGACAGAATAGAATGAAAGAAAATACCGTGACACCGGCATGTCTTAAATCCAAAATCTACATGTCAGACCTAACCATTATTATTCTTTAAAAAATCCATTGTTTTTTTTAAATCTTCAATTAAATAAATCAATGGCGCAATAACAAGTAGGTGATCAGCCTTCTGTGCCTGACACACGCCGTTGACTTTTTGGGTGTAATCTAAGGCAAGCCGGTTTCCTCACGATGTTTTCCTTCACCGTTCGAGCGAATGTTAAATGCGCTCATAGAAAGAAAGTCCATTGGTGCACAGCCGGGGATCGAATCTACGACCTCAGGGATGAGAGGCTACATTACATACTGATTTCTAGTTACTATATCAATCAGAAATCTCTGCCTTCTAAGACTGAATGTGAACAAATTTTAATTAAATTAAATTTACAGAGCGATGCAACAGCGCTTATATTTGCTGACGAGTTCAAACAGACAATAGAGAAGTATCTTTTCGGAATTTGCCCGCAGCCATATAAGGTAATTATCACTTTTATTATAATTTATCAAAATGTATAAAATATTTAACTTTAACGCTCATCGTGGGTAACACTGAAAATGTTTAGAACTGGCCAGTTAAAAACATTGCTAATGAAAACTTTTTTGAATTTCAATTTTAGAACTCTTTGGTAACCTAATGCATTTGTCATTTGTTTTTGTGAATTGGCGGCAAATCTAAAACTCTTGTTACACGTGAAAATTAACCGAAAGGTGGGAACTGACCAAAGTTTATGAGGTGTAATGTAGCATTCGCATCGAGCGTGTTACGCATCGAGCATGTTACGCTGTGTTCTAAAATCGGCGTAACATGCTCGTCAAAACTCTGTGCTCCACTTTCGCCGCCAGTGTTCACGAGATGTGATAGTGATAATATTGATATATTTCATTCTATTTAATTATTGTTTCATTCAAATTAAGAAGAAGAAAAAATGTTACTGGACATAAAACTTATTTAAAAACACAGGCGTATGAGGTGGTTTGTTATTGATTGCAATATTAAAAACCAAATGATTACTGGACAGTAAAAAAACTTGCGTACTAAGGTCTCGATTTTGAAGAACTGTTGAATTTAATTCTACCAAAAGTACTTAAAAAAGACACAATTTATAGAAAATCATAATCATGATCACTCGCGACATGGGACGCGTAATTACTGAACCGCGTAACAGTCAAAGGATTCGCCAAAAAACCGACAGCCGGGTGGAACACTCAAAGCGAGCGGCTCGTTGCTCGCTGGTTTCCCCGTAACACGACGTACTGACTGCAAGAATGCTCGCTGTGTAACATTACATTACATGTTACATTACACCTCGTAACGTTGGTCAGTTCCCACCTTAAAACTAGAATAATTGCGAAATAGGCACGTTGGTTGCAGATGACGCTGGGGAGTAAGACAAAGAACGGGACCACCTTCTCCTGCGACCTCGATACGGAACACCAGGATTTAGCAGCAAGGTATCGCTTTAATAATAATAACCATATTTTGATGGTCATCCGAGGCAACTAGATTTTGAAATGTCGGATGATCATTTTATCTCTTCCCTGTATTTATATAGAAATGTCCTTATTCGTGCACAGAAACATACATATTATTGTATTGTCTTTTATTGACATAAACTTTACACATTTAAAGAAAAAACTTTTTAACCGGATTAAAGTTATGTATTATTATAAATTTACAATTATTTAACATAATTTTAAATTTAACCGACGTTTCGCGTGCTTCACAGCGTGCGTGGTCACGGTGACTGAAGACAAAAGGTGTTGAATGTCAAAAAGTATCACAGCTGTAGAAAAAGTTGCATTATCTGTATTTATTTCCCCGGAGTTGGTATCGACTAAAAGATGGAGGGTTTTGGCAGAAATGGCTCACGGTGTCCTCTATTTTCGCGGATTGTTTTTCTTGAGATTTTAATTTGGATATTATTGGATCCCAGGTGTTTGACAATTTTGGGCCGTCTTCTCTATTGAAATTAATGCATATTATAAGTTATGTTAAATAATTATTGTAAATTTATAATAATACATAACTTTAATCCGGTTAAAAAGTTATTTCTTTAAATACATATTATTTTTAAGTCGAATGTAGAAGTCGAAGTAAGAAGTAGACATGGGGAGAAATTGGCTGTGCCAAAAATCAATCTGGAACTGATTAGGAAAAACACTTTTTGTATGACAATTAAGGTTTACAGTAATTTACCGAAAGAATTAAAAGATCTTCCGACTAGTCTTTAAAAATCGACTTGGTGTATTACTTTTGGAATAAATGATTATTTGCGGGAGACACTGTAGTTGATATAAATTTAATAAAGTATGATATGATGTACGATACAAATAATATAAGAATTGACCAAATCATCTGACTAATAATGTAAAATTCCTCTAAAGACAAATTTGCGCGCCATTGTGTGTGGCAGAATATGCGAACTTACGATTGTACCACCTTCAATATTTTTGTACCATATTCTTGCAATAAATTATTATTATTAGTATTAATATTACAAATTCTCGAGAAATGTGCCCGACTCATATAAAAATTATGAAAGGGGAATTTTTAAACTCTGCAAAACCGCCTATACCAGAAAAAGTAAATAAATGTCTTCTAATAAAACAATTTTTTACCGGATTGAAGTTATGTATTTACAATTATCAAAAAACACCCCAATTTCAATAGAGAAGACGGCCTAAAATTGTCAAACACCTGGGATCCAATAATATCCAAATTAAAATCTCAAGATAAACAACCCGCGAAAATAGAGGACACCGTGAGCCATTTCTGCCAAAACCCTCCATCTTTTAGTCGATACCAACTCCGGGGAAATAAACACAGAAAATACAACTTCTTCTACACCTGTGATACTTTTTGACATTCAACACCTTTTGTCTTCAGTCACCGTGACCACGCACGCTGTAAAGCACGCGAAACGTCGGTTAAATTTAAAATTATGTTAAATAATTGTAAATTTATAATAATACATAACTTTAATCCGGTTAAAAAGTTTTTTCTTTAAATGTGTAAAAGTTATGTCAATAAAAGACAATACTAAATGTATTTTAGTCGAGCACTTTTCTCGAGATGTCTTAATTGTATAATTTATAATATTACACGCTTTATATTAGCTTCACCTGTATGTATGTATGTATGTATGTAACCGACTCCTTCGGACTCGATTTTGACCCACTTTTAACGGACAGATTTAATCCAAACTTTGCGCACCTGTCAAAGATCGATGACAATGCAATAATCCGAAAAAAAATTTAAAAAAATTAACTAAAAAATAAATAATAGTTAAAAAAAACTAAAAAACACGCTTTTAAAGCACATCAAACTAAAAAGTGAAAAATAATTCCTAATTTAGGCTGAAAATGGTAATGAACAAAAAATACTGGTATTATTGTGAAAAAGCGTGGGGCGCTCTGTGCCATATTTTTCGTCTATCGAGCAACCCTTGATGTTCTTTAAAAGCGTGTTTTTTAGTTTTTTTAAACTATTATTTATTTTTAGTTGAAATTTGGCAATACATAAGCTGTAAATAAATATTTCAGGCTTGCAACATTAGCGTTAAGAGCTCATTCGGCATCGCGTTCAGATTGTCTAAGACTAGGAGCGGCGCTGGCGAACACGCTCGGAGATTTGGCGCGAACAGCTGCGAACCAACAAAATATGTTTCCCTCTAGTAAGTTCAACAGAGACATCTACATTCTTCACCTATCACTGCGATGACGACATAATATATACCTTCTCGGCCTTAGGACCAATCAGGGTTCTTTACTTCGCACTTTGCTAAGTCCATTCACTATTATTAATAGGAACATGGTGTAATGGTTGCAGCTCCTTACAAACATTGTGTAAAACAAAAAACTTGGCGATTAAAAAGAGTGGCAGAGCTTGTTGCCAGTCTTCCCTTCCGTTCTACGCCCTTGATTTGAGAACTGACAGTAAATGTAAAATTAGAAGCATTTAATATGTATTTCTTTTTGGACGTTCATAAGTGTACCTATGTACTACTCATGTCATGAATACATGACTTTGTCTTTGCCAGCAGGCTTCCGTACTGCATATAGAAGAATGTCTATTTATTTGTCTCGCTAAAACTCGAGAATGGCTGCACCGATTTGGCTAATTATGATCTTATAATATTTGTGGAAGCTCACACACAGTTTTTTACAGTAATTATCCGGAGCTGAATATATTCGGTAGTGATCTGATCGGTTTTAAAGAAAGCATTGCCTATCTCGAACGTAATCCGCTGTTTTGCTGATATTTTTTATTATTTCTTTTTGTGCTTAGCAAAAATTTCTGGTATTTTTATTTTAACTAGTATATATTTTAATTGTATTTTTTTGTATAATTTATGTTAACCTTCATAGCCATAAAAATAAATTAATTAATGGTACTACAACCTTTTTAGGTGTGGGACTTAGATTTCTGTATCTTAAACCTTCCAGCAGCTGAGCTTATAAATTTATTAAAGTTTACCACATCATACATAGTACAAAATCTATGGTATATGTTAACTATTTTATCTAAAATGTATGACAATTAAAGAGAGCAGTGTTGGCCTAGTGGCTTCAGCGTGCGACTCTCATCCCTGAGATCGTAGGTTCGATCCCCGGCGGTACACCAGTAGACGTCTATGTGCGCATTTAACATTCGCTCGAACGTTGAAGGAAAACATCGTTAGGAAACTGACATGTCTTGGACTCCAAAAGTCGACGGCGTGTGTCAGGCACAGGATGCTGATCACCTACTTGCCTATTAGATCAAAAATTATCACGAAACAGATTCAGAAATCTGAGGCTCTATAGTTTACAATCTACCGAATAATAATACGTTAAATTGTTAGCAGTGCGTTGAGGTTCACAATCTTTCGACAGTTCACAATCTCGCGAGATAGATTACAATGTAAAGGTTTTTACAATTTTACGGTGACATATACAAAAAATACCTGGAAACAGTTGCCCAAGAAAAGAGCGTACCTATAGTTCATGAAAAGGCAGGCACACTCTTGGCATTGCGAGTGTCTATGGGTAGAGGCCATCAGGTGAGCCTCCTGCCCGTTTGCCACCTGTTCTATTTCGCGCTAGGTCTCCACCCTGAATAAGGAAACCAATAACTTGGATATATTTTCTAGCATCAGCGGCTGAGACAAAGAAGAGAAAGTTATCAAAGAGCCAAAAAATGCAGATAAAAGCTAAACAACGTACAGCACTCGCTGTTAAGAAGAAGGCCGCTGCCGCCGCCGCCGCCGCCGCTGCTAAGATTACGTCATAAATGTGACGTCATCAACTAGTGTAGTGTAAAATTCGACACTTTTTTTTTTCAAGATATTATATAGATTTAACATTACTAAGACTGAGATAACATGGAATTCGGGCCCTAGGACTCGAAGAAGTCTATTTAAATATATTTATTTTAATAAACTAGTCAGATGCTAGATTTTATAATAAAATATCGAATCATCCAAGTGTTGTTTTATTATTCTATATATCACTTAACTAAAATGGCCGCCATTCCTACTTCTGTCAAAGCTAAAAGGGTATAATAATAACACATATTTTATTTGCACAGAAACTACTTAACTATCTATTACTAAATAATCGTAAATGATTTGCAATTAAAATAATTAAAAAATTATTATCAGAGAATGCAAATATTATTTATTATTTATTTTTTAAATATATTTATCCACAAAAAAAGTAACACCTTAATTCAAACCATGCCCCGCAAAACTGCTTACGTAGTTTGACTGCAGGTAAATACCCTTAAATAAACATAACTTCTAAATCACTAAATTACTAACACTACTACTACTACTACTAACACTAATACAATTGATTTACTTATATATAAAGTATGTAGTTACTATCAGCCTTGCTATTCTGTAACTCACTTTGAGCGCCACTGCCGCTGTGAAAACCGCTGTGTGAGTTTGAAAAGTGAGTTACAGAATCGCAAGGCAGGTCAACTTTATTTAAAAAAGGTATTGGTTAACATAATATTGATCTCTGTGGTTTTTAAGTTTTTGTTGACTTAACAATTAATAAAGTAAATTCATTATTAATTACAAAAAAACGCACATTCTATTCACTCGTATATAGAAAAATGAATCCCTATTTTCCATGTGGTCTTTGATTTTCCTTTTGGGAAAAAGGCGTGGTGATAGAAATTTATAAATTTATAAAGAGTTAAAGTTTGTCTTGTGATCTACTGAATCGATTTTAAAAATTCTTTTACCAATAGCAAGTTACCAGTTATGAGTATCGTAGACTAATATTAAAAGACTTTTGCGTGGTACCACGGATACCAAGCAAGAGAGACCGGTCAAACGAAGGTCTTACGAACGCTGCCTTAATGAGAAATATAAAATTGAGTTCTAGAGAAAATTTGTAGAAGACATAGACAGACATATTAGACATATGTCTAACTTTTTTTACTTTGGCATTATAAGTTAAGTGACATATATAAATGTATATAAATGTATATATATAGATTATAGATATTTATTTATATTTTATAAAGGGATATATACTATATATATATATATATATCCCTTTGGGCACTTCGTGGCTCCAACGTGCCGTATAGGTAGTAATTTTTTGATCCATTTTCACTCGTTGATCCGGGTGTCTTTTGATGAGCCAATCAGGGCGCAGTATTTGACAAGCGCTTCCTCATTGGTACGTTTGGGCTACTATATTACTGGCTACAGTAACTTAATAATGTCTAGCTATTATTTCAAATTCTCCTCAAAGTAGTAGAGAATCTTGCCATAAAAAAAGAAAAATTCACAAGAAATCAGTCTGGAGTAACGTGATTCCAGATCAAACCTTTACTTGTTATTTTTTGGAGGGGACTCTTTCCTTTTGTAACACCGTTACTGAGCGAGGGAAGAGATAGTACACAAAACAGCCACAGTGGAGTGGAGCGAGTGAACTAGAAGATAAGTGCAGCAAATAGTGAATCACCGAACGAGGGCGCAGCGATCTCAATGAACTAGAATGAATGAAGATCCAACAATTACAAAGGAGTGAAATAATGAACAGCATACGATGATGACGCAGTACGTATAAATGAGTGGAGCGAAAAAACTTAATGTTGATCGAAAACTAATAAAGTTGTTTTTTTTTTGGACAATTCACACCAATTGACCTAGTCCCATGCTAAGCTGGTGAAGCTTGTGTTATGGGTACTGGATATACATACATATTATACATAGATAGACGTAACACATATAAATACATATTTAAACACCCAAGACCTAAGCACAACATCAAATGCTCTTCACATCGATGTTTCTCAGCCGGGGATCAAACCCGGGACCCATGGATTCGCAGTCAGGGATACTAACCACTAGACCAATGAGCCGTCGATCGAGTATTGTAGTGATGATGTTTACAATAGAAAAAAGAAAAAGGTAACTCGAAAAGAGTCTATCATAATCATCTTATAAATGTAAGTAGGTGCTAGACGAAAGGGGCTTTTCATAATATCTACTTTAAAATAGTAAAACTTCAGCTATTTCACTGTTATTTATCCATCATTTAATCAATAATGAAACAGCTAATATTTTTTGCACGATCGGAGTGTTGTAGCAGTGGTATTAATTATAAGAAAAATTATTTATCTATTTCAAAAAAAACAAACGATATTAAATAAACCATTGTTTCTCTTATATTATAACACAATATTAAATTCAATGCAGTCTTATGCATTTTTTCTTGTCTGAGTTTTAACAAAAATATAGAAATACATACTTTTTTTAACAGAACAAATCCCGGAACTAAATGCCCGTTTGGTAAGGTCTCTCATTTCTCAGACGTATTTCCGGCAGCAAAAATTGGAGGTGTTCCAATGAAGTTCCCCCGAGACTCCTGCATAATCAGTATCATCAAATTCGGGCGACCGATTTTAAAGTCAAAGTTACCAGCAGCCGTTTCGGCCGAAATGTGTGGCCGAGTCATGGAAAATTGGGTCCAACGAATCGACCGCTGCCCTGCGATTCTGTAACTCACTTTTCGAACTCACACTGTGGTTTTCGCATCGGCGGTCGCTCTCAAATCAGTCGTGAAGCAGTCATTTTATGATTTGGCATTCTGATAAACAATAAACTACAAGCTCCCATCTTTTCAGAATGCCAAATCATAAAATGACTGCTTCACGACTGATTTGAGAGCGACCGCCGATGCGAAAACCACAGTGTGAGTTCGAAAAGTGAGTTACAGAATCGCAGGGCTGCACACGTGCCTGCGGTGGCCATATGAGGGAAGTCGAGTTCCATTCATAAATGTTTTGAATGTACTTCAACCCAATACTAAAGTTTTTGAAATATCTCAAACGGGTTTCATTTTATTTTGAAAAAAAGTTGTCAAGACCTTATTGGAAATCCCATTAGAATATCTCAATATATAGTAAGTAATTAAAGCGCAAACCAACTGTTAGCAATCGAACATTTGAAACCAAAAAGAGCCCATTTAGTTTTTGCCCACGCCCATAAATAATTGTAATATAAAATTCTCGTTTCCTGTAATGTCCAATAAGGTCGAATACAATTATTATATTAAAGTGTCACTTAGATTTAATCCAACGTCGCAACCACTACCTCTAATTTTAAAGAAAGAGCTTCAAACAATGAGTTTCATTTATTTCAACATCCCATAAACAACCGCTACTAAACTTCACTCAAAGGACAAAAATTAAACGACAGTAAACAGCAAAAAAAAATCAAACTAAATAGAAACTAAAACCTCTTTAGTAAAATATAAATTAAACAATATTTTCATTAATGTTATTAAGTTGTAATTCCGAGATAGCCTATTTACTATGGTTTCATGTAAACTTGACTGAAATATATTATTCTTCGGGAGGTCGCAAAAACCTTTCTACCTGGTAAAGCCTAATTTCAAATCACGGCCAACAACTACCTCTCAAAAGTCTTAAGCGCATATAAACATGACTTACGGAAGTTTATAAGTGCAATATCTCAACAAATTCTAATACATAATAATATTATATTATATAATAATATAACTTATATAATAGATTGTCGTCTATATAAATGAATGATGCATACCTACGAGTACAATTGAACCATGAGTTTCAAAGGCAAGGTTGTGCTAATAACGGGTGCCAGCTCCGGTATTGGAGCCGCGACGGCTCTTGAATTCGCTAAAAATGGAGCCAGCGTGGCCATCGTCGGCAGGAACGTGGAAAAATTGAACAAAGCCGCCGGAAACTGTTCCAAATATTCCAAACCGTTGGTAATCAAGGCCGACGTAGGCGACGACAAAGAATGTAAAAACATTGTTGCATCTGTCATAAAAACATTTGGAAAACTCGATGTGTTGGTCAACAATGCTGGGATAACGCGAAATGCGACTATTTTGGAAGATAACTTCTTGGAAATGTATGATCAGATCATGAAAGTTAATGTCCGAGCGCATCTTAACGTTACCTCCCTCGCAGCGCCATATCTGGTCAAAACTAAAGGTAATATCATCAATATATCAAGTGTCGCCGCCTCTTTGGCACCGAAAATGAAAGGTATAACTCCATACTGTGTCTCAAAGGCGGCATTAAACCATTTTACACGCTGTGCAGCTGTGGAATTGGCAGGTGAAGGCGTACGAGTCAACACAGTGAGCCCTGGACCAGTTAAAACCGACCTTTTGGATAACGCTGGTATAACAGACATGAAGATAGATAATTATGCCGACTCTATGCCATTGAAGCGTGTATCGCAGTCTGTGGAAATCGCTGATATGATACTTTTTTTGGCAAGTGACAAGGCCGTTGGCGTGACAGGAGCGGAATTTTTTGTTGACAATGGTTATATGATCAAGAACTAAATTGTCGTAATTATTGTACACGAAAATTGTATGCAATAAAAATATATTGTATCAGTTTAACACAAACAAAATTTATTCTAGAATGTTTTTGTTACCATAATTAAACATTGTTTCTATTAGATATATGTAGAAAACAAAAAATTATAACGTATATCTATACTATAATATTATAAAGAGGAAAGATTTGATTTTTTTTTGTTTGTTTGAAATGGCTCCGAAACTACTGGAGCAATTTCTTTCTTTATTTTTTTCTCGAAAAATTCTTTCACCGTTGGCAAGCTACACTATTCCCGAGTGACATAGGCTTTCATTTTCAAAATTATTAGGGATGCTTACTAAAGCTTGAATAATCTAACCCAAAGTGTAAAAAAATAAACAAAAAACTTCCTTCAATCGCGTGCGCTGCGAAAACTATTAAAGATAGAACAAAATGATGTATTACAATTTTTCAGGACACATCACTATCTATAAAAAAAAAAGTGTGTGTGTACTAAGTACACATGTCAGAAGTAAAACTTCTGTGGCAAACTAATCTTTAAGTGTTGTTCATATTTATACAAATCTAAAAGTTTAGATTTCCGATACCTAGAGGGACGGAAAAAGGAATATATGTTAGGAATTTAATGTCATTAAAATATTAAGTGTCGAATAATAAATAATATTTATAATAAATAATAAATAAAAACGTGACGATTTGCTACAAAATTTCTCCCATACGTCGATAAAGAACTTTCATTCCAACGCCGATAAAGAAGTTTGACTTCAAAAAGCAACATGGCGCGTAACCGAAAAATGTGACGCGTAACGAAAAAATGTTACACTAAATTTTTTTCCAACCCCGATAAAGAAGTTTCACTTCAAAAAAATGTGTGCGTGTACTAGGTGTACACACGTAAGAAGTGAAACTTCTTTATGACCTTATTTTTCGAAAAATGATCTACTATAATATGCAACTTTACAGAAATTGGTTAAATAAAGTTAAATTAGATAAAGTTTAAAAAAAGGCTTTTATTATCATAGACATGAATACAAATACAATTATTTCATTTTAACTTATTACTGTACTACTATGTAGTACTAAGATTATTACAGAATTTCATTAATTGTAATAGAATTATTACTATCATTGTTATCGTTATTATATATTTTTGTTACTAATGGCTTCGAATCTCTTCGGATCAACCGTGGTAGGGACAAGAAAAGGATGGCGCGTAACCGAAAAATGTGACAAATGTGTGTAAATTTTTTTCCAACGCCGATAAAGAAGTTTCACTTCAAAAGATGGCGCGTAACGGAAAAATGTGACGCGTAACGAAAAAATGTTACACTAAATTTTTTTCCAACCCCGATAAAGAAGTTTCACTTCAAAAATCTCTATCTTTTATAGAAAGAACTGATACTGAAAAGGCATACACTCAGGTTAGGTTAATTTCAATTTTGATTATTCTAAAACTTTAATTTGTGTTAATAATTTCTATTGTTTATTTTTCATTAATAAAACCATGAAAAATTAAATATTTAAGGTGTTTATTTTGAAATAAATTCAAAAATTAGGAAAAAATCGATTATTTATTAATCGATTTAAAAAAATATTTAATTAACCTAATCTCGTTTTGATAGATTTTAGGTGAAATTGATAGATCCTGAGTGTATGCCTTTAATCGATTGTTCATGCTAAAAAAAACAATCGTTTAATAAAAAATCGATTTTTTTATGCATAATGTCTCCCTAATTGGAGGCGGCCTTCGCCAATAAAAGGCACACAGGCAAGGTTGTCGAGGGAATGTAAGGGGATGCGCGCGCACCGGGACACAAAATTAACAGAATGAAGTTGCCCACGGAAGATGCTACGGCATTGGACATAATTTAAAAACAACATTCGAATAATAATAGAATTTATGTTACACTTAATGTAAGAGAATAATAATAAATATTTATTTATTTAATTTTTCAAATGTAAACTGAACTTTATTGACTATAATGACTCCTTTTCCAGTCTTTGATTATTTAATTGTAATTAATTATTTGCATGCAATCAAAAACTATTTTTAATAATGCCAAAGAAGTATAACTTCTTACGCGCGTACATATACATTCTAGATTAAGTATCATTGTATTTTGTCTGAATAAAGGCTTATATTATTATTATTTTATTATCGCTGTAATCATTTTGATATCAATTAGGCACAATTTGATAGGTTGCTACGCGGCACACATTGATTTTCATATAAATATTCACACGACATGTCAGAACATCTAAAAAGTAAACAATCGTATCCTATTAATCTTTAAAAAACGTTTAAACGGTTTAAAACATGTTGTATATTTGTGATAAAATACCGAAATTTTTACATTCCTAAAATCTATTTAAGGGGCTGTCCATTTATCACGTGATGTTTTTTTATCATTTTTAACCCCTCCCTCCCCATGGTGATATGTGGTGAGGTTTGATACTACAGAACGCTCCGTAACGCTATTTTTATTATCAATCGCCTGCACCCTTTGGCGACGTTCAGCATATCTGGGATGTTCTAAAGAGACGTAACCTATTCCGTAAACCATCAGGGAGCTAGACATAGTCATTGCAGAAGAGTATGCAAGGAGACTATCGTGATCTAAACCCAAAAACCACGATGTTCACCAGAAAACTAAAAAAAATATAAAAAAAAACAGATGCGATTCTGCCGCAGTTAATTGTATTCCTCTAATCCAAGCCCATGCGTTACCTTTTTGGTCGTAGAGCCAGAGGAGAGAGCGCATTTAATTTATATGATTGCATATTTATTTTTTACAATTATCACTTGAAACAAAATAAAAAGATTCATGGATGGAAAATAAATAATACTTTAAAAAAACTAGAACACACGATATCCTATTATCCTTCCTCGATAGACGAAAAATATGGCACAGAGCGCCCTACGCTTTTTCACAATAATACCAGTATTTTTTGTTCATTACCATTTTCAGCCTAAATTAGGAATTATTTTTCACTTTTTAGTTTGATGTGCTTTAAAAGCGGGTTTTATAGTTTTTTTAAACTATTATTTCTTTTTTTATTTTTAGTTAAATTTTTATTTTTTATTCATTTTTTTTTCGGATTATTACATTGTCATCGATCTTTGACAGGTGAGCAAAGTTTGAATTAAATCTGTTCGTTAAAAGTGGGTCAAAATCGAGTCCGAAGGAGTCGGTTACATACATACATACATACAGGTGAAGCTAATATAAAGCGTGTAATAAAACTGGACAAATGTTTTTATAATATTTATTCCTCGACACTTTGGTGTACGTATGTGTTTATGTAATTAGTATATTGTTGTTGTTGTTGTTGTAAAAGTGGGAACGTATATTCTTCTATACGTCATTAAAAACTGTACAATTAGTAAATAGTGCAAAGCAAAATGTCATTAGAAATTTACAACGCTTAAGAGAAACAGTGCCGATACGACCCTTGGTCCTCAGACTTCTGTTTGTTTCGTGATGATTTCTCAATAGGCAAGTAGGTGACATTGCCTGACACTCTTTTTGGATGCCGGTTTCCTCACGATGTTTTCCTTCCTACGAGCGAGTGTTAAATGCGCAAAATGAGAGTCGTATGCTGGCCAACACTGAGCCAAAATTATTCTTGATGTCGCAAAGAAATCCGACAACGAAATCCATGCGTGCAAAATCAAAAGCTAGTAAATTCAAACAAAGACGCGACCTACTAACTGATAGGGTGGACTAGTGGCTATAGCAATTAATTAAAATGCAAATAATACTTGAAAACATTGTGTTTACTTGTATGAGAAAATATACGAACTAAAGTATAAATGAAACCGCACATTTAAAAATAAAATAAAGATATTCCAAATTTAAACGCAGTGCATCATCGACAATTGTATGTGGACAGCACCACGACCTTCCGACACTAACTAGTGTTTAAATGATAGAAATACATATGACAATTATAGCACTCTTCTTTGCGCCATAGGTACTATACTTATACACATGACTTGCGTGAATTAAGTAAAGTATTTATCTTAACGTCTTATCACAATAGATTAACGTCTATATAAAAACATTGCAGCCTATCTGCATTATAATCATGAGTTTCAAAGACAAAGTAGTGCTTATAACGGGCGCCAGCTCCGGTATTGGAGCCGCGACGGCTATTGAATTCGCTAAAAATGGAGCTAACGTGGCCATCGTCGGCAGGAACGTGGAAAATCTGAACAACGTTGCCGAAAACTGTTCCAAATATTCCAAACCGTTGGTAATCAAGGTCGACGTTGGCGACGAAGAAGAATGTAAAAAAATGGTTGCATCTGTCATAGAAACATTTGGGAAACTCGATGTGTTGGTCAACAATGCTGGGATAACGCGAAATGCGACTATTTTGGAAGATAACTTCTTGGAAATGTACGATCAGATCATGAAAGTTAATGTCCGAGCGCATCTAAACGTGACCTCCCTCGCAGCGCCATATCTGGTCAAAACTAAAGGTAATATCATCAATATATCAAGTGTAGCCGCCTCTTTGGCACCGAGAATGAAAGGTATAACTCCATACTGTGTCTCAAAGGCGGCATTAAACCATTTTACACGCTGTGCGGCTGTGGAATTGGCGAGTGAAGGCGTACGAGTCAACACAGTGAGCCCTGGACCAGTTAAAACCGATCTTTTGGATAACGCTGGTATAACAGACATGAAGATAGAGAATTATGCCGACTCTATGCCACTGAAGCGTGTATCGCAGTCTGTGGAAATCGCTGATATGATACTTTTTTTGGCAAGTGACAAGGCTGTTGGCGTGACAGGAGCGGAATTTTTTGTTGACAATGGTTATATGATCAAGAACTAAATTGTCGTAATTATTAAAATATATATTTTTATACAAACATATTGTATCAGTTTAACACAAACAATTTATTCTATAATGTTTTTGTTACCATAAACATTGCTTCTATTAGTTATATATTTGTAGAAAACAAAAAATTATAACGTATATCTATACTATGATATTATAAAGAGGAAAGATTTGATTTTTTGTTTGTTTGAAATGAATAGGCTCCGAAACTACTGGACCGATTTCTTTCTTTATTTTTTTAATTTTATTTTTTTCTCGAAAAATTCTTTCACCGTTGGCAAGCTACACTATTCCCGAGTGACATAGGCTATATTTCATTTTCAAAAAATTAGGGATGCTTACTAAAACTTGAATAATCTAACCCAAGGTGTAAAAAAATAAACAAAAATCTTCCTTCAATCGTGTGCGCTGCGAAATCTATTAAAGATAGAACAAAATGATGTATTACAATTTTTCAGGACACATCACTATCTATAAAAAAAATCCCGACAGCATGTCTCTATCTTTTATAGAAAGAACTGAAACTGAAAAGGCATACACTCTGCATCTATCAAATTGCACCTAAAATCTATCATAGGAGATTAGGTTAATTTCAATTTTGATTATTTTAAAACTTTAATTTGTGTTTATAATCTCGATTTTGTATTTTTCATAAATAAAACCATGAAAAATTAGGAATAAATCGATTATTTATTAATCGATTAAAAAAAAATCTTTTTTAATTAACCTAATCTCGTTTTGATTGAAATTTGATAGATCCTGAGTATGCCTTTAATCGATTTTTCATACTAAAAAAACAATCGATTAATAAAAAATCTATTTTTTTTATGCATAATGTCTCATCCCTAATTGGAGGTGGCCTTCGCCAACAAAAGGCACACAGGCAAGGTTGACGAGGGAATGTAAATATTCAACTATATTTTTGAAGTTATACTTCTTTAGGCGCGTTATGAAAAATTGATGAGAGTGAAATTTTACGATGCGGGCGCACCGTGACATAAAATTAACAGAATGAAGTTGCCCACGGAAGATGCTACGGCATTGGACATAATTTAAAAACAACATTCGAATAATAATAGAATTTATGTTACACTTAATGTAAGAGAATACTAATAAATATTTATTTATTTAACTTTTCAAATGTTAACTGAACTTTATTGACTATAATGACTCCTTTTCCAGTTTTTGATTATTTAATTGTATTTAATTATTTGCATGCAATCAAAAACTATTTTTAATAATGCCAAAGAAGTATAACTTCTTACGCGCGTACATATACATTCTAGATTAAGTATCATTGTATCTTTTCTGAATAAAGGCTTATACCTATTATTATTATTATTTTATTATCGCTGTAATCATTTTGATATCAATTAGGCACAATTTGATAGGTCGCTACGCGGCACACATTCATTTAAATATTCACACGACACGTCAGAACATCTAAAAAGTAAACAATCGTAACCTATTAATCTTTAAAAACGTTTAAACGGTTTAAAACACGTTGTATACTTGTGATAAAATTTCTAAAATCTATTTAAGGGGCTGTCCATTAATCACGTGATGTTTTTTTATCATTTTTAACCCCTCCCTCCCCCATGGAGATACGTGGTGAGGTTTGAGCCTACCCCCCCCCCAGCCCCCACCAAAAATCACGTGTATTTTTTAGTACCTACAAAGAATCTTAAATTTTTTATATTATTTTTAATACCAGTATAAAGTATAATCTAATCCTATTCTAGAAAATAGCAGCAGTGTTGGCCTAGTGGCTTTAGCGTGCAACTCTCATCCCTGAGGTCGTAGGTTCGATCCCCGGCTGTGCACCAATGGACTTTCTTTCTATGTGCGCATTTAACATTCGCTCGAACGGTGAAGGAAAACATTGTGAGGAAACCAGCTTACCTTAGACCCAAAAAGTCGACGGCGTGCGTCAGGCACAGGAGACTGATCACCTGCTTACCTATTACATTAACAAATGATCATGAAACAGATACAGAAATTAGAGGCCTGCCAGACCTAAAAAGGTGTTATTTATTATAGAAAATTAATGACCATTATAAAAATGTCTAGACAGAAAGGTTGTAGGTTGTTTTTGACTGACATAAAAAAAATATTAAAGGAATGGTGTAATCATGCGAAAAACATATATAGTATTAGTACATGAACATATTTAATGTACATTGGCGCTGACTTTTGAAGACTTTCTTCAATGCTAACTGGATAAGGGAGCGTTCAAGTATTACGTAACGCAATTTTTGGAGATTATTGACCCCCCCTCCCCCATGTAACTCGCCGTAACGTTTTTCAGTACCAAGGTACAGTACTGTACCCAAGTATAGTAAAACGTTTCGTGACCACCTAGTGACTCTTCAGTTAAGGAAGGCCTTTATGGTGAAAAATATTGGAAAATTTAGATTTATTAGTACTTGGGTTTTTGTTCCGGAAAAGCGAATAGTGTATGGGGTAGCAAAAAAGGTAAGTAAGAAATCGTATTTAGGCGAAACGAATATTGCCGGGAAGGAATATTCTAAATGTCTGAAGCCGGGACAAGACTCAAAAATAATATTGTATACACTTGTTGCGTTTGTAAATAATAGCAACAATAAAGAGAAGTTGTTCTATTAGACCAGTGCCGATAATTTTTGAAACCTAAAAAAATTACAGTAGGATGACACCCATTTGAAAAGCTGGGGAATATGATCAAAATGAAAGGAAAAATAAATTACGGTCGATCTGAGGTCGGGAAGGGGTAGGGGGGGAGTTTTAAGGGTAAAAAACGGTTTATCTCGATTTCCGGCAAAACTACAAGTCCTATCGAAGAAAGTTAAATGGCAAAGTTGGAGGTAATAAAAAGATCTAAAACTTATGGATTCACACATTTTACACATAACCTCAAAATTTATGTGAAAATTTCAAAAAACCAAGTTTTTGGTTTTTTATTTTTATATTTAACAAAAATTTTTTTTTTTTAACGGAATTTGGTGAAAACTTACCTTTCTATGTCCCAAATACACTGTTATTTATTTGATTAAAAATATTTATTTGTTCACCTTATTTTGAATTAATATCGAAAAAACACCCTAATTTTCAATCGAAAATTCTGACGTCAAAATTTCAGCTTTTTTCAAAAAATTGGTGTGCTTTCAGTTCGTTGAAATCTCTACTTTCCTATGGTAAAAAAATATATATATATTACCCTAGTAAATCTTCTCAGAAAACGCAAAAAATCGTATACAGTAACGCCCAGACCTGTCATCCCCTTCCTTACTTCTCTATGAAATACGAAAATTTTAGCCCATCTAAAGGCTAAATTTTTTTTTTAAGTCACTCAGGTATATATAAATTATCTTAAAATAGTAATAAATAGGCATCTGATTATAATTTAAAGAAGATTCATAGAGAAGTAGGGAAGGGGATGACAGGTCTGGGCGTTACTGCATACGATTTTTTGCGTTTTCTGAGAAGATTTACTATGGTAATATATATATATATTTTTACCATAGGAAAGTAGAGATTTCAACGAACTGAAAGCACACCAACTTTTTGAAAAAAGCTGAAATTTTGACGTCAGAATTTTCGATTGAAAATTAGGGTGTTTTTTCGATATTAATTCAAAATAAGGTGAACAAATAAATATTTTTAATCAAATAAATAACAGTGTATTTGGGACATAGAAAGGTAAGTTTTCACCAAATTCCGTTAAAAAAAAATAATTTTTGTTAAAGATAAAAATAAAAAACCAAAAACTTGGTTTTTTGAAATTTTCACATAAATTTTGAGGTTATGTGTAAAATGTGTGTACACAAAAGTTTTAGATCTTTTTATTACCTCCAACTTTGCCATTTAACTTTCTTCGATAGGACTTGTAGTTTTGCCGGAAATCGAGATAAACCGTTTTTTACCCTTAAAACTCCCCCCCTACCCCTTCCCGACCTCAGATCGACCGTAATTTATTTTTCCTTTCATTTTGATCATATTCCCCTGCTTTTCTAATGGGTTTCATCCTACTGTAATTTTTTTCACTTTTTATTTATTTTAAAGGCTATCTGCACTGGTCTATATTGCGGTTGGAATTGTTAGGCCATGTAACGTCATCTATACTAATATTATAAAGAGGAAATGTTTGATTTTTTGGTTTTTTGAAATGAATAGGCTCCGAAACTACTGGACCGATTTCAAAAACTATTTCACCGTTGGCAAGCTACACTATTCCCGAGTGACATAGGCTATGTTTCATTTTCAAAATATTTGGGATGCTTACTAAAACTTGAATAATCTAACCCAAGGTGTAAAAAAATAAACTAAAAACTTCCTTCAATCGTGTGCGCTGCGAAAACTATTAATGATAGAACAAAATCATGTATAACAATTTTTCAGGACACATCACTATCTATAAAAAATGTCGCGACAGCATGTCTCTATATTTTATAGTTACGTCACAAAAAGCGTCCTTTTATTAATTTTTTTTTATTAAACACCACCGCTAGAAAAGACTCTTTATTCGTACCTAGGTATTGATCCTTATAAAAATAATTACCAACGTTTCACATAAGCTACAATTTAATGGCATAACCACCAAAAAAGCATGGTGGATTGGCGTTGTCCTGCCGTTTCTCTTGAATAGTTTAGTACTATGTAACATAACAAAAATCTTAGCCACAACAACGCTTGGCCGAGTCTACTAGTTACATAATATACTCATTATTGCACCATAAAAAGTAATAGACGTTGGATTGATTTTATTTTTTTTCAGTTTCCTTAAGTTATAATAATTTTATAGTCATTAAATAGTCGGATCTGACAAATAGTAAACTTTACAGGGCAGCCATTTCAAAATAATATAGTCATGTTTTGTCATAACTATTTTAATTCATATTCTGCCCTGCGATTCTGTAACTCACTTCACGAACTCACACAGCGGTTTTCGCATCGGCGGTCGCTCTCAAATCAGTCGTGAAGCAGTCATTTTATGATTTGGCATTCTGAAAAGGTGGGAGCTTGTACTTTATTGTTTATATATCATTATAATAAGAATGTATACTACTAACTTAATAAACTTAACGTTACTGGACCTCCCTGATGTTTTGCGGAGCAGCCTTGCGATTCTATAACTCACTTTTCGAACTCACACAGCGGTTTTCGCAGCGGCGGTCGCTCTCAAATCAGTCGTAAACAATAAACTACAACCTCCCTCCTTAACAGAATCGCAAGTCTGGTTACTCTGATATTATTCGTTTCTTTAGAACATTTTGCTCAATTGGATTGAAGTCAGGACTTCGATCTCAGCGACGGATCCCAAGTTCTGGCAAGAACGCTCCGTAACGCTATTTTTATTATCAATCGCCTGCACCCTTTGGCGACGTTCAGCATATCTGGGATGTTCTAAAGAGACGTAACCTATTCCGTAAACCATCAGGGAGCTAGACATAGTCATTGCAGAAGAGTATGCAAGGAGACTATCGTAATCTAAACCACGATGTTCGCCAGAAAACGAAAAACAAATATTATCAAAAAAACAGATGCGATTCTGCCGCAGTTAATACCTTTTTGGTCGTAGAGCCAGAGGAGTATGAGAGAGCGCATTTAATTTATATGATTGCAGATTTATTTTTTACAATGATCACTTGAAACAAAATATAAAAGATTCATGGTTTGATAATAAAACTGGACAAATGTTATTATAATATTTATTCCTCGACACTTTGGTGTATATGTTTATGTAATAAGTATATTGTTGTAAGAGTGGGAACGTATATTCTCTCTCTCTCTATACGTTATTAAAAACTGTACAGTTAGTAAAAAGTGCAAAGCAAAATGTCATTAGAAATTTACAACGCTTAAGAGAAACAGTGCTGATACAACCCTTGGTCTTATCCTCAGACTTCTGTTTGTTTCGTGATGATATCTTAATAGGCAAGTAGGTGACATTGCCTGACACTCTTCGATGTTTAGGTGTAAGGCATGTCGGTTTCCTCACGATGTTTTCCTTCCTACGAGCGAGTATTAAATGCGCAAAATGAGAGTCGTATGCTGGCCAACACTGAGCCAAAATTATGCTTGTATAATGATGTCGCAAAGGAATCCGACAACGAAATCCATGCGTGCAAAATCAAAAGCTAGTAAATTCAAACAAAGACGCGACCTACTAACTGATAGGGTGGACTAGTGGCTATAGCAATTAATTAAAATGCAAATAATACTTGAAAACATTGTGTTTACTTGTATGAGAAAATATACGAACTAAATTATAAATGAAACCGCACATTTAAAAATAAAATAAAGATATTCCAAATTTAAACGCAGTGCATCATCGACAATTGTATGTGGACAGCACCACGACCTTCCGACACTAACTAGTGTTTAAATGATAGAAATACATATGACAATTATAGCCCACTTCTTTACGCCATTGGTACTATACTTATAAACATGACTTGCGCGAATTAGGTAAAGTATTTATCTTAACGTCTTATCACAATAGATTAACGTCTATATAAAGACATTGCAGTCTATCTGCATTATAATCATGAATTTCAAAGACAAAGTAGTGCTCATAACGGGCGCCAGCTCCGGTATTGGAGCCGCGACGTCTATTGAATGGAGCTAACGTGGCCATCGTCGGCAGGAACCTGGAAAAACTGAACAACGTTGCCGAAAACTGTTCCAAATATTCCAAACCGTTGGTAATCAAGGCCGACGTAGGCGACGAAGAAGAATGTAAAAAAATGGTTGCATCTGTCATAGAAACATTTGGGAAACTCGATGTGTTGGTCAACAATGCTGGGATAATGCGAAATGCGACTATTTTGGAAGGTAACTTCTTGGAAATGTACGATGAGACCATGAAAGTTAATGTCCGAGCGCATCTTAACGTGACCTCCCTCGCAGCACCATATTTGGTCAAAACTAAAGGTAATATCGTCAATATATCAAGTGTTTCTGGCTCTTTGGCACCGAAAATCAGTCGTGAAGCAGTCATTTTATGATTTGGCATTCTGAAAAGGTGGGAGCTTGTACTTTATTGTTTATCAGAATGCCAAATCATAAAATGACTGCTTCACGACTGATTTGAGAGCGACCGCCGATGCGAAAACCGCTGTGTGAGTTCGTGAAGTGAGTTACAGAATCGCAGGGCTGTTATTATAAAAATTGTATAATCGATAGCTTAATAATAACATAAATTACACAGTTTTCTAGAAAAATCACTTGCTTCTATCAAATCCGTCACTTTACCGACTGATTAATTTGAAATATAAAACACATGGATTTTTTTTAAAGTAGCCGTAATATTTAGTCAATGTAGTATCCAAATATGATAAATATGGATTTTGGATGTTTTTTTCAAATCCGACATTGTTCTACGATCATTATAATAAGAATGTATACTACTAACTTAATAAACTTAACGTTACTGGACCTCCCTGATGTTTTGCGGAGCAGCCTTGCGATTCTATAACTCACTTTTCGAACTCACACAGCGGTTTTCGCAGCGGCGGTCGCTCTCAAATCAGTCGTAAACAATAAACTACAACCTCCCTCCTTAACAGAATCGCAAGTCTGGTTACTCTGATATTATTCGTTTCTTTAGAACATTTTGCTCAATTGGATTGAAGTCAGGACTTCGATCTCAGCGACGGATCCCAAGTTCTGGCAAGAACGCTCCGTAACGCTATTTTTATTATCAATCGCTTGCACCCTTTGGCGACGTTCAGCATATCTGGGATGTTCTAAAGAGACGTAACCTATTCCGTAAACCATCAGGGAGCTAGACATAGTCATTGCAGAAGAGTATGCCAGGAGACCATCGTAATCTAAACCCAAAAACCACGATGTTCACCAGAAAACTAAAAAAAATATAAAAAAACAGATGCGATTCTGCCGCAGTTAATTGTTTTCCTCTAATCCAAGCCCATGCGATACCTTTTTGGTCGAAGAGCCAGAGGAGTATGAGAGAGCGCATTGAATTAATATGATTGCAGATTTATTTTTTACAATGATCACTTGAAACAAAATAAAAAGATTCATGGATTGATAATAAAACTGGACAAATGTTATTATAATATTTATTCCTCGACACTTTGGTGTATATGTTTATGTAATAAGTATATTATTGTAAGAGTGGGAACGTATATTCTCTCTCTCTCTATACGTTATTAAACACTGTACAATTAGTAAAAAGTGCAAAGCAAAATGTCATTAGAAATTTACAACGCTTAAGAGAAACAGTGCTGATACAACCCTTGGTCTTATCCTCAGACTTCTGTTTGTTTCGTGATGATATCTTAATAGGCAAGTAGGTGACATTGCCTGACACTCTTCGATTTTTAGGTGTAAGGCATATCGGTTTCCTCACGATGTTTTCCTTCCTACGAGCGAGTGTTAAATGCGCAAAATGAGAGTCGTATGCTGGCCAACACTGAGCCAAAATTATGCTTGTATAATGATGTCGCAAAGGAATCCGACAACGAAATCCATGCGTGCAAAATCAAAAGCTAGTAAATTCAAACAAAGACGCGACCTACTAACTGATAGGGTGTACTAGTGGCTATAGCAATTAATTAAAATGCAAATAATACTTGAAAACATTGTGTTTACTTGTATGAGAAAATATACGAACTAAATTATAAATGAAACCTCACATTTAAAAATAAAATAAAGATATTCCAAATTTAAACGCAGTGCATCATCGACAATTGTATGTGGACAGCACCACGACCTTCCGACACTAACTAGTGTTTAAATGATAGAAATACATATGACAATTATAGCCCTCTTCTTTGCGCCATAGGTACTATACTTATAAAAATGACTTGCGTGAATTAAGTAAAGTATTTATCTTAACGTCTTATCACGATAGATTAACGTCGATATAAAGACATTGCAGTCTATCTGCATTATAATCATGAGTTTCAAAGACAAAGTAGTGCTTATAACGGGCGCCAGCTCCGGTATTGGAGCCGCGACGGCTATTGAATTCGCTAAAAATGGAGCCAGCGTGGCCATCGTCGGCAGGAACGTGGAAAAACTGAACAACGTTGCCGAAAACTGTTCCAAATATTCCAAACCGTTGATAATCAAGGCCGACGTAGGCGACGAAGAAGAATGTAAAAAAATGGTTGCATCTGTCATAGAAACATTTGGGAAACTCGATGTGTTGGTCAACAATGCTGGGATAATGCGAAATGCGACTATTTTGGAAGGTAACTTCTTGGAAATGTACGATGAGACCATGAAAGTTAATGTCCGAGCGCATCTTAACGTGACCTCCCTCGCAGCACCATATTTGGTCAAAACTAAAGGTAATATCGTCAATATATCAAGTGTTTCTGGCTCTTTGGCACCGAAAATCAAAGGTGCAACGCCGTACTGTGTCTCTAAGGCTGCTTTAAGCCATTTTACACGCTGTGCAGCTGTGGAATTGGCGAGTGAAGGCGTACGAGTCAACACAGTGAGCCCTGGACCAGTTATAACCGACTTTATGGATAACGCTGGTTTGACAAATGTTAAGCTAGAGAATTATGCCGACTCTATGCCACTGAAGCGTGTATCGCAGTCTGTGGAAATCGCTGATATGATACTTTTTTTGGCAAGTGACAAGGCTGTTGGCGTGACAGGAGCGGAATTTTTTGTTGACAATGGTTATATGATCAAGAACTGAATTGTCGTAATTATTAAATATATATTTTTATACAAACATATTGTATCAGTTTAACACAAACAAAATTTATTCTGGAATGTTTTTGTTGCCATAGTTAAACATTGCTTCTATTAGCTATATTATTTGTAGAAAACAAAAATTTAAAACGTATATAACATTACAATTATACGAATTTATATTTACTAGCTGCCCCCACGAACTTCGTTTCTCCTTAATGTGATTTTACTCTGCCTACCTTTTCAGTACATACCAACATGGAACATTTTGCTATGCTACCCCAGAGACTGTTCGGTTTTTTGGAATGAAAACTTTTTAGGTTTTTTCACTTATAATACCACAAGAGCTTCAAAATTATCGGGAAATGCCCGATAATTTTGAAGCTCGTGTGGTATTCGGGGGATTATTTTTCCGACCCAAATGTCGGCCAATAGAATTGCACCATGAGACGAAATGTACAGTTAACAAATAAGAATTTCATAATGAATAAAACAACTACTTAATACTTTTCTTGAAGCAACGACCAGAGAAAATTTTCACAAAAAATTATCAGTATAATACCATGTAGGTTGTACCACGTGACGTCGAATGGTGCAATTATATTGGCCGATATTTGGGTCGGAAAAATAATCTGTGAATATTTCTCTATAAACCTTAGAGTTCAAGTCGTAAGATTTTAATTAAAAAATAAAAAGCAGGAGTTGGTGATATAAGACTAAAAATTTAGGGTTGTATGTATTTTTTGATTTGATTTTTGTAAGGCATGCCGGTTTCCTCATGATGTTTTCCTTCCTACGAGCGAGTGTTAAATGCGCAGATCGAAAATTCCAGGGGTGAACATCCGGACATCCCACAACTTCAGAGATGAGAGTCGTACGCTGGCCAATACTGCATCAGAATTATGCTTGTATAATGTCGCAAAGGAATCCGACAACGAAATCCATGCGTGCAAAACAAAGACGCGGCCTACTAAATAGTGTTTTAATGATAGAAATACATATGACAATAGCCCTCTTGTTCGCGTCAAAGGTCAGCACTTAGAAACATGATTTATTATCATGCGTAAATTAAGTATAGTGTTTATCTTATTATCTTATCACAATAAATCGTCTATAAATCACATTGCAGTCTATCTCCAATGTAATCATGAGTTTCAAAGACAAAGTAGTGCTTATAACGGGCGCCAGTTCCGGTATTGGAGCCGCGACGGCTATTGAATTCGCTAAAAATGGAGCCAGCGTGGCCATCGTCGGCAGGAACGTGGAAAAACTGAACAACGTTGCCGAAAACTGTTCCAAATATTCCAAACCGTTGATAATCAAGGCCGACGTAGGCGACGAAGAAGAATGTAAAAAAATGGTTGCATCTGTCATAGAAACATTTGGAAAACTCGATGTGTTGGTCAACAATGCTGGGATAATGCGAAATGCAACTATTTTGGAAAGTAACTTCTTGGAAATGTATGATGAGACCATGAAAGTTAATGTACGAGCGCATCTAAACGTTACCTCCCTCGCAGCACCATATTTGGTCAAAACTAAAGGTAATATCGTCAATATATCAAGTGTCGCTGGCTCTTTGACACCGACAATCAAAGGTGCGAGTCCGTATTGTGTCTCAAAGGCTGCTTTAAACCATTTTACACGCTGTGCGGCTGTGGAATTGGCGAGTGAAGGCGTACGAGTCAACACAGTGAGCCCTGGACCAGTTATAACCGACTTTATGGATAACGCTGGTTTGACAAATATTAAGCTAGAGAATTATGCCGACTCTATGCCACTGAAGCGTGTATCGCAGTCTGTGGAAATCGCTGATATGATACTTTTTTTGGCAAGTGACAAGGCCGTTGGCGTGACAGGATCGGAATTTTGTGTTGACAATGGTTATACGATCAAGAACTAAATTGTCATAATTATTGTACACGAAAATTGTTTGCAATAAAAATACATTTAATATAAACGTATTGTATCAGTTTAACACAACCAAAATTTATTCTAGAATATTTTTATTACCACAGTCAAACATTTCTATACGCTTCTATTAGCTATACATTTGTACAAAACAAAAATCAATAACGTATATAACATTACTATTTTACATTCAAAAATCATTTATTCATATAAGTAATAAATGAACGTTAAAAAATAAATATATATGAAATGCTTCTAATTTTACATTTACTGCCATTTCTCAAATCAAGGGCGTAGAACGGAAGAGAGTAACTGACAATAAACTCTCTGCCACACTTTTTAATCACCAAGTTTTTTGTTTTACACAATGTTTGTAAGGAGCTGCAACCATTACACCATGTTCCGCATGACATCTTTAATAAATTAGTCCTCTATCAGCAGGAGGCATGGTGAAATAGGATCACGCACTTACATTCTCGTGGGAACAACACGCAAATACATAGTCGAAATAACTAACACCATCGCATATTCGTGTATGCGGTGGTGTTAGTTATAAGTACAAGTTATTATAGTAAGTTATAAGTTACAAGTACGACCAGTCTCCACTAGTAGCACCCGTTCACGAGTATGACGCATGGCCAGCCATCGGCCCCCTCGCCATATTTCAGGGAGAGAGACAACCCGACGCATGGACGCCGCAACAAGCAATGACATTTAAGCGAGCATGACGATCCTTGAAATGTGAACTTGGCTACATAAGAAAATAATAATAATACTTATTATACTGAAATAATATGATACCACATGGATCACGGTTTGTTCCCATTTTACATTAAAACAGTCTTGGATGTTGACGATCGCCCCTGAGTCAGGAAATGCAGCCGAGTGATTCAGTCGCGTGGTAACGCGTAAAGAGGTATCTTTATACTGGAGCAATTCATATCCAAGCACTAGGATCGTTTAAATATTCATTTGTATTATAATAGGCCTTTACGATTTAAATTTTTTTATTGACAACATTTGTATCTCACTAGGGGTTTTGTTGAAAAGAATTACTCGTTTATGCAGCCTTGTGGTTGGTGCGATAATTTTTTCTTTATTACGAGTACTATAATTTTGGAAGCTACTATTCTTTTTAAAGATATCTATATTTTTCCGCACTTACAAAATATTCTCATAAATGTATTAACTATCAACAGAAGTGCCACTTAGATTTAAGAATAATATCAAAAATGTAATCAAAGAATAAAATAATATCAAATTAAGAATAAGTAAAGTTTTTTGTTAGTCTAGCGTCGCAACCCCACTACCTTTAATTTAAGTTAGTTTTAAGCTCATGTTTTAAACGATTAAAACCTGTTTACACCCCGCTTCAAACAAAGAGTTTCATTTATTTCAACATCCCACCAACAACCGCCACTAAACTTCACTCTAGCAAGAAAAAAATTTAACGCAAGTACACAGCAAAAGTCAAACTAAATAGAAAATTAAACCTCATTAAGTAAAACATATCAATATTTTCATTAATTTAGTAATTAAGTTGTAATTCCGAGATAGTTTGGTTTTATGTAAATTGACTGAAAAAATACTTCGGGAGGTCTAAAATATTTTTTTGCCAGCAAAACCTAATTTTAAATCATGGCTAATAACTAGTGTACAAATGAGTTAACAATACCTCTCTTGACAAAGGTCATACAGCACTTATAAACATGACTTGCGTAAGTTTACAAGTGCTTATTATCTCAACAACTCGTAATAATAGATTGTCGTCTATATAAATGCAGTAATGAACATCTACTTTGTAACAATGAGTTTCAAAGGCAAAGTAGTGCTTATAACGGGCGCCAGCTCCGGTATTGGAGCCGCGACGGCTATCGAATTCGCTAAAAATGGAGCTAACGTAGCCATCGTCGGCAGGAACGTGGAAAAACTGAACAAAGTCGCCGAAAACTGTTCCAAATATTCCAAACCGTTGGTAATCAAGGCCGACGTAGGCGACGAAGAAGAATGTAAAAAAATGGTTGCATCTGTCATAAAAACATTTGGAAAACTCGATGTGTTGGTCAACAATGCTGGGATAATGCGAAATGCGACTATTTTGGAAGGTAACTTCTTGGAAATGTACGATGAGACCATGAAAGTTAATGTCCGAGCGCATCTTAACGTGACCTCCCTCGCAGCGCCGTATCTGGTCAAAACTAAAGGTAATATCGTCAATATATCAAGTGTCGCTGGCTCCATGGCACCGATAATGAAAGGTATAACTCCATACTGTGTCTCAAAGGCGGCATTAAACCATTTTACACGCTGTGCAGCTGTGGAATTGGCGAGTGAAGGCATACGAGTCAACACAGTGAGCCCTGGACCAGTTATAACCGACATTATGGAAAACGCTGGATTGACAAATGTTAAGCTAGAGAATTATGCCGACTTTTTGCCACTGAAGCGTGTATCGCAGTCTGTGGAAATCGCTGATATGATACTTTTTTTGGCAAGTGACAAGGCTGTTGGCGTGACAGGAGCGGAATTTTTTGTTGACAATGGTTATATGATCAAGAACTGAATTGTCGTAATTATTAAAATATATAATTTTTATACAAACGTTTTGTATCAGTTTAACACAAACAAGATTTATTCTAGAATGTTTTTGTTACCATACCTAGTTAAACATTGCTTTTATTAGTTATATATTTGTAGAAAACAAAAATGTATAACGTATATATCGTTACAATTATAAGAGTTTATATTTACTAACTGCCCCCGCGAACTTTGTTTCTCCTTAATGTGAATTTACTTAGCCTACCTTTTCGGTACATACAACATGGAACATTTTGCTATGCTACCCCAGAGACAGTTCGGTTTTTTGGAATGAAAACTTTTTAGGTTTTTCTGTGATTATTTTTCCGACCCAAATATCGGCCAATAGAATTGCACCATTCGACGTCACGTGGTACAACCTACATGGTATTATACTGATAATTTTTTGTGAAAATTTTCTCTGGTCGTTGCTTCAAGAAAAGTATTAAGTAGTTGTTTTATTCATTATGAAATTCTTATTTGTTAACTGTACATTTCGTCTCATGGTGCAATTCTATTGGCCGACATTTGGGTCGGAAAAATAATCCCCCGAATACCACACGAGCTTCAAAATTATCGGGTATTAATACCCGATAATTTTGATACTATATTTGTTTGCAGGGAACCTTAAGGGAATATTATAAGTGAATATTTCTCTATGTAAACCTTAGAGTTCAAGTCGTAAGATTTTAATTAAAAAATAAAAAGCAGGAGTTGGTGATATACGACTGAAAATTTAGGGTTGTATGTTTTTTTTATTTGATTTTTGTGTGTAAGGCATGCCGGTTTCCTCATGATGTTTTCCTTCCAACGAGCGAGTGTTAAATGCGCAGATCGAAAATTCCATTGGTGCACATCCGGGCAGCCCACGTCTTCAGAGATGAGAGTCGTACGCTGGCCAATACTGCATCAGAATTATGCTTGTATAATGTCGCAAAGGAATCCGACAACGAAATCCATGCGTGCAAAACAAAGACGCGGCCTACTAAATAGTGTTTTAATGATAGAAATACATATAACAATAGCCCTCTTGTTCGCGTCAAAGGTCAGCACTTAGAAACATGATTTATTATCATGCGTAAATTAAGTATAGTGTTTATCTTATTATCTTATCACAATAAATCGTCTATATAATTACATTGCAGTCTATCTCCAATGTAATCATGAGTTTCAAAGACAAAGTAGTGCTTATAACGGGCGTCAGCTCCGGTATTGGAGCCGCGACGGCTATTGAATTCGCTAAAAATGGAGCCAGCGTGGCCATCGTCGGCAGGAACGTGGAAAAACTGAACAAAGTCGCCGAAAACTGTTCCAAATATTCCAAACCGTTGGTAATCAAGGCCGATGTAGGCGACGAAGAAGAATGTAAAAAAATGGTTGCATCTGTCATAGAAACATTTGGAAAACTCGATGTGTTGGTCAACAATGCTGGGATAATGCCAAATGCAACTATTTTGGAAAGTAACTTCTTGGAAATGTATGATGAGACCATGAAAGTTAATGTCCGAGCGCATCTTAACGTTACCTCCCTCGCAGCACCATATTTGGTCAAAACTAAAGGAAATATCGTCAATATATCAAGTGTCGCTGGCTCTTTGACACCGACAATCAAAGGTGCGAGTCCGTATTGTGTCTCAAAGGCTGCTTTAAACCATTTTACACGCTGTGCGGCTGTGGAATTGGCGAGTGAAGGCGTACGAGTCAACACAGTGAGCCCTGGACCAGTTATAACCGACTTTATGGATAACGCTGGTTTGACAAATATTAAGCTAGAGAATTATGCCGACTCTATGCCACTGAAGCGTGTATCGCAGTCTGTAGAAATCGCTGATATGATACTTTTTTTGGCAAGTGACAAGGCGGTTGGCGTGACAGGAGCGGAATTTTTTGTTGACAATGGTTATATGATCAAGAACTAAATTGTCGTAATTATTGTACACGAAAATTGTATGCAATAAAAATATATAGATACATATTGTATCACTTTAACACAAACAATTTATTCTAGAATGTTTTTGTTACCATAATTAAACATTGCTTCTATTTGTAGAAAACAAAAAATTATAACGTATATCTATACTATAATATTATAAAGAGGAAAGATTTGATTTTTTGTTTGTTTGAAATGAATAGGATCCGAAACTACTGGACCGATTTCTTTCTTTATTTTTTTATTTTTATTTTTTTCTCGAAAAATTCTTTCACCGTTGGCAAGCTACACTATTCTCGAGTGACATAGGCTATATTTCATTTTCAAAAAAATTAGGGAGGCTTACTAAAACTTAAATAATCTAACCCAAGGTGTAAAAAAATAAACAAAAAACTTTCTTCAATCGCGTGCGCTGCGAAATCTATTAAAGATAGAACAAAATGATGTATTACAATTTTTCAGGACACATCACTGTCTATAAAAAAAATCCCGACAGTGTGTCTCTCTATCTTTTATAGAATGAACTGAAACTGAAAAGGCATACACTCAGCATCTATCAAATTTCACCTGAAATCTATCAAAGGAGATTAGGTTAATTTCAATATTGATTATTCTAAAACTTTAATTTGTGTATAATTTCTATTGTTTATTTTTCATTAATAAAACCATGAAAAATTAGGAATAAATCGATTATTTATTAATCGATTTAAAAAAAAATCTTTTTTAATTAACCTAATCTCGTTTTGATTGAAATTTGATAGATCCTGAGTATGACTTTAATCGAATTTTCATACTAAAAAAACAATCGATTAATAAAAAATCGATTTTTTTATGCATAATATCTCATCCCTAATTGGAGGTGGCCTTCGCCAACAAAAGGCACACAGGCAAGGTTGACGAGGGAATGTAAATATTCAGTTATAATACCACAAGAGCTTCAAAATTATCGGGTATTTCCCGATAGGTTCGTCGTCATGACGACTATATTTGTTTGCAGGGAACCTTGAGGGAAATGCCCGATAATTTTGAAGCTCGTGTGGTATTCGGGGGATTATTTTTCCGACCCAAATGTCGGCCAATAGAATTGCACCATGAGACGAAATGTACAGTTAACAAATAAGAATTTCATAATGAATAAAACAACTACTTAATACTTTTCTTGAAGCAACGACCAGAGAAAATTTTCACAAAAAATTATCAGTATAATACCATGTAGGTTGTACCACGTGACGTCGAATGGTGCAATTCTATTGGCCGACATTAGGGTCGGAAAAATAATCAACTATATTTTTGAAGTTATACTTCTTTAGGCGCGTTATGAAAAATTGATGAGAGTAAAATTTTACGATGCGCGCGCACCGTGACACAAAATTAACAGAATGAAGTTGCCCAAGGAAGATACTACGGCATTGGACATAATTTAAAAACAACATTCGAATAATAATAGAATTTATGTTACACTTTATGTAAGAGAATAATAATAAATATTTATTTATTTAATTTTTCAAATGTAAACTGAACTTTATTGACTATAATGACTCCTTTTCCAGTTTTTGATTATTTAATTGTAATTAATTATTTGCATGCAATCAAAAACTATTTTTAATAATGCCAAAGAAGTATAACTTCTTACGCGCGTACATATACATTCTAGATTAAGTATCATTGTATCTTGTCTGAATAAAGGCTTATATTATTATTATCGTTTTAATCATTTTGATATCAATTAGGCACAATTTGATAGGTCGCTACGCGGCACACATTCATTTAAATATTCACACGACACGTCAGAACATCTAAAAAGTAAACAATCGTATCCTATTAATCTTTAAAAACGTTTAAACGGTTTAAAACACGTTGTATATTTGTGATAAAATACCGAAATTTTTACATTTCTAAAATCTATTTAAGGTGCTGTCCATTAATCACGTGATGTTTTTTTATCATTTTTAACCCCTCCCTCCCCCATGGTGATACGTGGTGAGGTTTGAGACTACCATTTTGCTCAATTGTATTAAAGTCAAGACTTCGAGCTGGCCAATCTAAACGACGAATCCCAAGTTCTTGCAAGAACGCTCCGTAACGCTATTTTTATTATCAATCGCCACCCTTTGGCGACGTTCAGCATATCTGGGATGTTCTAAAGAGACGTAACCTATTCCGTAAACCATCAGGGAGCTAGACATAGTCATTGCAGAAGAGTATGCAAGGAGACTATCGTAATCTAAACCACGATGTTCGAAAGAAAACGAAAAGCAAATATTATCAAAAAAACAGATGCGATTCTGCCGCAGTTAATACCTTTTTGGTCGTAGAGCCAGAGGAGTATGAGAGAGCGCATTTAATTAATATGATTGCAGATTTATTTTTTACAATGATCACTTGAAACAAAATATAAAAGATTCATGGTTTGATAATAAAACTGGACAAATGTTATTATAATATTTATTCCTCGACACTTTAGTGTACATGTTTATGTAATAAGTATATTGTTGTAAGAGTGGGAACGTATATTCTTCTATACGTTATTAAAAACTGTACAATTAGTAAATAGTGCAAAGCAAAATGTCATTAGAAATTTACAACGCTTAAGAGAAACAGTGCCGATACGACCCTTGGTCCTCAGACTTCTGTTTGTTTCGTGATGATTTCTCAATAGGCAAGTAGGTGACATTGCCTGACACTCTTCTATTTTTGGGTGCCGGTTTCGTCACGATATTTTCCTTCCTACGAGCGAGTGTTAAATGCGCAAAATGAGAGTCGTATGCTGGCCAACACTGAGCCAGAATTATGGTTGTATAATGATGTCGCAAAGGAATCCGAAACCGAAATCCATGCGTGCAGAATCAAAAGCTAGTAAATTCAAACAAAGACGCGACCTACTAAGGCACGAATTTTAGGACTTTTGAACCCCTCCCCCCGTCCTTGTCACAGGTTGTCACGTTTTTATAACCCCCCCCCCTCTTGATGTGACGTCACAAAATTTAAATTTATGTATGTATTTAAAAATAATCGTTGTAATAACAACTTTAAACAATTCGCGTAAGGATGATTTTGCAATAATACTTTTATTCGAGAGTGCATCTTGGGTTTTTTGTATATCAATAGTTTAAGTATTTAAAATTTTAACATGTGACATCACAAAAGTATTGACCATGGGGGGCCATGCCCCTTGTCACACGATGTCACACTTCGATACCCTCCCTCCCCATTAACGTGTGACGTACTTTATGGATGGCCCCTAACTGATAGGGTGTACTAGTGGCTATAGCAATTAATTAAAATGCAAATAATACTTGAAAACATTGTGTTTACTTGTATGAGAAAATATACGAACTAAATTATAAAGGAAACCGCACATTTAAAAATAAAATAAAGATATTCCAAATTTAAACGCAGTGCATCATCGACAATTGTATGTGGACAGCACCACGACCTTCCGACACTAACTAGTGTTTAAATGATAGAAATACATATGACAATTATAGCCCTCTTCTTTGCGCCATAGGTACTATACTTATAAAAATGACTTGCGTGAATTAAGTAAAGTATTTATCTTAACGTCTTATCACAATAGATTAACGTCTATATAAAGACATTGCAGTCTATCTGCATTATAATCATGAGTTTCAAACACAAAGTAGTGCTTATAACGGGCGCCAGCTCCGGTATTGGAGCCGCGACGGCTATTGAATTCGCTAAAAATGGAGCTAACGTGGCCATCGTCGGCAGGAACGTGGAAAAACTGAACAACGTTGCCGGAAACTGTTCCAAATATTCCAAACCGTTGGTAATCAAGGCCGACGTAGGCGACGAAGAAGAATGTAAAAAAATGGTTGCATCTGTCATAAAAACATTTGGGAAACTCGATGTGTTGGTCAACAATGCTGGGATAATGCGAAATGCGACTATTTTGGAAGGTAACTTCTTGGAAATGTACGATGAGACCATGAAAGTTAATGTCCGAGCGCATCTTAACGTGACCTCCCTCGCAGCGCCATATTTGGTCAAAACTAAAGGTAATATCGTCAATATATCAAGTGTCGCTGGCTCAATGGCACCGAGAATGAAAGGTATAACTCCATACTGTGTCTCAAAGGCGGCATTAAACCATTTTACACGCTGTGCAGCTGTGGAATTGGCGAGTGAAGGCGTACGAGTCAACACAGTGAGCCCTGGACCAGTTATAACCGACTTTATGGATAACGCTGGTTTGACAAATGTTAAGCTAGAGAATTATGCCGACTCTATGCCACTGAAGCGTGTATCGCAGTCTGTGGAAATCGCTGATATGATACTTTTTTTGGCAAGTGACAAGGCTGTTGGCGTGACAGGAGCGGAATTTTTTGTTGACAATGGTTATATGATCAAGAACTGAATTGTCGTAATTATTAAATATATATTTTTATACAAACATATTGTATCAGTTTAACACAAACAAAATTTATTCTGGAATGTTTTTGTTGCCATAGTTAAACATTGCTTCTATTAGCTATATTATTTGTAGAAAACAAAAATTTAAAACGTATATAACATTACAATTATACGAATTTATATTTACTAGCTGCCCCCACGAACTTCGTTTCTCCTTAATGTGATTTTACTCAGCCTACCTTTTCAGTACATACCAACATGGCACATTTTGCTATGCTACCCCAGAGACTGTTCGGTTTTTTGGAATGAAAACTTTTTAGGTTTTTCTGTGAATATTTCTCTATGTAAACCTTAGAGTTCAAGTCGTAAGATTTTAATTAAAAAATAAAAAGCAGGAGTTGGTGATATAAGACTGAAAATTTAGGGTTGTATGTATTTTTTTATTTGATTTTTGTAAAGCATGCCGGTTTCCTCATGATGTTTTCCTTCCTACGAGCAAGTGTTAAATGCGCAGATCGAAAATTCCAGGGGTGGACATCCGGGCATCCCACAACTTCAGAGATGAGAGTCGTACGCTGGCCAACACAGCCGTAAGTGAGTGTAACAATTCCTTATTCAATACAAAAATAAAAACTAAACTAGTAGCATGCCAGAAAGCAATGGAAAGAAGCGTACTTAAAATAAGAAAAATACATTAAATTAAAAGCGAAAACATAAAACGAAGAACAAAAGTTATAGATGCCTTACATTATGCCCTAAAACAGAAGTGGCAGTGGGCGGGGCATATAGCAAGATACACAGATAATAGGTGGACCTTAAAGACAACTGGAAAGGACCAAGAGTAAGAAGGAGAAGAGGTCGCTCAAAAAAAAGGTGGATAGAAGAAATAGAAGCGGTAGCAGGAAACGAATGGAGAAAGAGAGCCATAGACAAAGTCAGTTGGAAAAAGCTGGAGGAGGCCTTTAAGGTCGATTCACACATATCAGTGAACCCACAGTTCCGGCACAGTACCGCATCAGTTCAGTATCAGTGATACAGTATTGCGTCAGTCATTTAATTCACACATATCAGTATTCAGTTTAAGGAGCTTCAGTGAAAACGTGTCTGTCTTCAAGTAACGTGATTATGGCTCTGTTCAATACTACGGAGCTAGCAATGATAGCTGTTGCTTTAGACGAAGAAGAAGAGCAGCATCAAGGAAAAAAAAGAAAATGGATGCATAAAGCATGGCAATTAAGAAATACGGAAGGAGAATTCATCACATTATACAAAGAATTAGTTAAAGATGAAAGAAAATATTTTAAAATGTCAAAGAGCTGCTTCAATATTCATCTGCAATAAACAAAATGTAACAAATAATAACGCGGCATCAGTGATCCGACAAAAATATCGTTGTCAACGAATTCGTCCGTGATGGCCGGTGTCGGCACTGACACTGACAAGTGGGGATGCGATCATAGAGAATGTATGAAAGAATATTTCGCACTGTACCGGTACTGTGTCGGAACTGTGGCTTCACTGAAGTCGGCCACTGACGATACGTCCATTTAGTAGACTTCCTTTTTGATGCACTCCAAATGGAAATTTATCGAGATACGGTACCATTCACAATACTTCCATTTGGATGCATGGCGTCACTTCGAACTTTGCAATCGTACGGAAAGGAAATAAATAATACTATGGATAACAATACTTTACTGGTGGCAGCAGTTGTGCGTATTTTATTAAAAAGACAAAAAAACCTAAGAGAAGGTGGATGAAGGATTGGTTGAAACAAAGAAATACTTTTATTTATTTAAAAATAGAAATACTTTTATTTTTTTCTATTACTTCCAACACAAAGTCACGCGCGGACAAAGACATAATAAAAAGAAAATTATAACGCTTGACAAATACACAGCACATGCACCACCATCGACATCAAAACATAAACTGAAACAAAAACCTCAAAAAAATTGACGCCGTTTCGCCCATTCACGGACAATTCGGACTGCTTCCATATGGCGTGGCGCACGTTTCTGCCATTGACGGACGGCCACGGATGTCGTCCATTTGGCCTGGACGCATGGATTTCAATCCTTTTGGACGACGTCCATCCAAATGGAATACTTTTTTACCATTCATGGGACGATTTTGGACGACGACTACTCCATTCGGATTAATGGACATATCGTCAGTGGCCGCTTTGATATGTGTGAATCGACCTTTACCCTTGAAGGGTTTCCGATCGACGGTACTGAAGGAAGCTAGAATATAGAATAACAAGCAAAAGAAAAAAAAATGTATAAAAGTGTAAAATAATCTAAGCTGTGTATAATAATTAGTTTTTTCGTCATGATTGGAAATAAATCGGGCTTTATTATTATTATTATTATTAACGATTCTCGCAAAGAATTCCGACAACGAAATCCGTGCGTGCAAAACAAAGACGCGGCCTACTAAGTAGTGTTTTAATGATAGAAATACGTATGACAATAGCCCTCTTGTCAGGTCAGCACTTAGAAACATGATTTATTATCATGCGTGAATTAAGTAAATTTATCTTAACGTCTTATCACAATAGATAAACGTCTATATAAAAACATTGCAGCCTATCTGCATTATAATCATGAGTTTCAAAGACAAAGTAGTGCTTATAACGGGCGCCAGCTCCGGTATTGGAGCCGCGACGGCTATTGAATTCGCTAAAAATGGAGCTAACGTGGCCATCGTCGGCAGGAACGTGGAAAAACTGAACAACGTTGCCGAAAACTGTTCCAAATATTCCAAACCGTTGGTAATCAAGGCCGACGTTGGCGACGAAGAAGAATGTAAAAAAATGGTTGCATCTGTCATAGAAACATTTGGAAAACTCGATGTGTTGGTCAACAATGCTGGGATAATGCGAAATGCGACTATTTTGGAAAGTAACTTCTTGGAAATGTACGATGAGACCATGAAAGTTAATGTCCGAGCGCATCTTAACGTTACCTCCCTCGCAGCACCATATTTGGTCAAAACTAAAGGTAATATCGTCAATATATCAAGTGTCGCTGGCTCTTTGACACCGACAATCAAAGGTGCGAGTCCGTATTGTGTCTCTAAGGCTGCTTTAAGCCATTTTACACGTTGTGCAGCTGTGGAATTGGCGAGTGAAGGCGTACGAGTCAACACAGTTAGCCCTGGACCAGTTATAACCGACTTTATGGTAAACGCTGGTTTGACAAATATTAAGCTAGAGAATTATGCCAACTCTATGCCACTGAAGCGTGTATCGCAGTCTGTGGAAATCGCTGATATGATACTTTTTTTGGCAAGTGACAAGGCCGTTGGCGTGACAGGATCGGAATTTTGTGTTGACAATGGTTATACGATCAAGAACTAAATTGTCATAATTATTGTACACGAAAATTGTTTGCAATAAAAATACATTTAATATAAACATATTGTATCAGTTTAACACAATCAAAATTTATTATGTGTCGATAACACTAAAATCAAATCTAATGAAGAGATAGCGATTGTTTTTGATAAGTACTTTTCTGACATTCCAATTTCGACTACTAAGTCTCTTCAATCATCTCCCACCCTCGCTGAATCGCTGCTCAAAGATAATGTAAACGAGTGCAAGGTCAGTTTTACATTCCGACCCATTGGTGCCGACGATATAGTTAGGATATTTAGAACAATAGACATTAAGAACACTACCGATGTTTGGGGTATTTCTGTAAAAATAATTAGTAGCATAATTGATGTAATTGCTCCCCATCTAGCTATAATTTACAACAATTGTATTAAAAGTGGCGAGTTTCCCGATCTAATGAAACATAGTAAAGTTATTCCTTTATTTAAAGCAGGTAGTATGTCCGACCCCAGTAACTTTAGACCAATTTCCGTGCTACCTACTTGTAGTAAAATATTTGAAAAAAATACATTAAATCAACTGGTAAGTCATTTTAACGTAAACAAATTATTACATAATAATCAGTTCGGTTTTACCAAGGGTCGCTCGACAGCCGATGCCGGTGTTGAGTTATATAGATATATAGTTAAGGCTTGGGAGGAGTCGCATGACGCTTTAGGTGTTTTCTGCGACTTATCCAAAGCATTTGATTGTGTCCAACACGAGACCTTAAGAGGGTGCAGCCGTGAGAAGGCGAGATTTCGATATTTTAGTGACTTTTGACATGCTACTTTTCACATAATCGAAGCTTATTAAATAAAGAAATGTACAATTATGTAAACATAAAGTCTTATAGAAGTGTACTGCAAAGGAAAATTTTGGTATTTAATAGTACATCTTTGTTTAATTTGTCATTTCTTAAAAGCAAAATTTCAAAAGCGCTCGTCAGAGCTCACTTTGAGATATGAAATTACCATTAAGCTATGTAAATACATTTTTTTAAATATTTTCGTAGGACAGAATATATAGTCTATTGGTGAACCACAGCGGAAAATATTAAAAATTATATATTTTAATAATTACGCACCCATTTTTATAAATGACTTATTATACGATTTTGGAAACAGCTTTTTATGAGAAAAGCCCGATTTTATTCGTTAAAACTATTTTGTATCGATTAACTGAGGATGAATAAATAATAAAAGTAAATTTACATAATTATTATACGACGATAGTTATTACAAACTATTATTGAAAATGGCCTATATAATTACGCGCACGGGCGAATGTGATTTAGTACGCGCCGGGTCATCCCAGAGGGTGGACGTATCGCTCATTTCCCGCGCGTCTAAAAGTTGATTGACCTTACGTACGACCGAGGTTCAAAAGGAGTATAGTGCGTCATTGGATTTGATACTTTAGTAAGTAAAATTTCTAGTTAATGTTTCTTTCGAGTTGTCATATCGCAATTTTGCTAAAAAATAATATTATTACAGGCATGGGTAACAAACGCAAAAAATATAGTTGCAGTAGAAATGCGAAGTCTGCAGCGAACGCCAGGCAATCAAAAAGGTAAATTAATTTCGCGATATTTTTCTGTCATTTACAGGTAATTTGGTATGTAAGTAAAATCTGTTCATCGTTACTGTTTAGTAAACAATTACGGCGTACTGACAACCAAAGACAATATAATATATTAATATCTTGGTTGATGAATAAGAATAATTTATTAGTTTTAAACATAGTATAAAATTGGTGTTACAATATCAACAGAGTTCGCATGTTTAGCTAAAATAATAGCATGTAAATCACAGATATAGATGTACATAGATAACGCAAGTATCACGATTTGTATTGAAACCAAGCGTGCCGACTTTTTAATACCTATTGTGACGTCACAGCCGAAATTTAGTGACGGGAAATCCAAACCGATTCAAAGACACCGATGCCGCCGATGCCACTAGTTACTAGCTTTGCTACCAGCTTACATTATACCGTTAGTCTTTTCTTATGACGCGCGTGGACTGAAGTTAGCGGCGATCGACCTTGACGCTTGGTCGGGGTTCGGACACGCGAAGTACATGCATTTGCGTTTTCTATGTAAATCTATATCTGTGATGTAAATATTCATTACATATACAATAGTATTACATTTAAAAATAAAATAAAAATATGTCAATTAATTTCCAATATTTATAAAAGTAACGTCAAAAAATAAGTATTTAAACAAACAAATGTTTGTTTAAATACTTATTTTAATAATGTTATAATAATAAAACGTTTTCCAGGAGAAAGATTAACGAGGAAAAAAACCAACGTACTCATGAATCTCCTGACAATAACGACTCCTGTGTTGATTCAAAAAATAATAATCGTGACAATGTAAGTATTTACTATCAGCTAGTATAATTAGCTATTCATACTTAAATTTAAATCAGTATATATTTAGCAGTCATCTGGGTAAATTAATCAGTAAATTAGAGGCTTTTACTAAACCCCGGTTTCTAATTAAATCATTGTCTAATAACCAGCCAAGTAATTGAGCGCAATATTAAACCAGATGGCTGAATGTCGTGTAGTCATTTATATTAAATCAGATACCTATTTATGGATTTGTGATGTTTGGGTAAGGTGACCATCGGATCTGGAAAAAATAGATGAGAAAAAACAAAATATACATTTAGAAGAAACGGCAAATATTGAAGAGTTTGAATTGGTATATAACGTTGGTCACTATATCACGTAGTCACGCTATCTGCCATGCGTAATTCAATTATTAATCTTGATTACTGATTTCAGGAAGTGGAGCCACAAAAACATATCATTCCTCCATATCAAATTATAGGAAGAAGGATTGTTGATTTCATGTATTTCTTTGATCAAATCAAAATCGTAGCTAACCATAATCCTGGACTCGGTTGTTCAATAAGTAATGTTGAAATTGTCAAAGAAATACTTAATGGCTTAGAATCGACAATCCACTTCAAATGTACAATGTGTAACAAGAAATTTAATGTCACACTATGCAATAATAATTTTCCAAAAGAGATGACCACAAACCATGCTGCAGTGACTGTTTGTAAATAATAAATCTAGAAATGTAATTTATGATGTATCATTTACCCAATACTAGTTTGATAAAAATTAAAAAGTTTCATGGGGGCACACACACGTGACCGTGTATATCAAAGTATCAATATTATTTTATCCTACTATTCCACGTTCGAGATAGCGCTTACGCACACAGACGCATTTTGTTGTTGTGTAGCTCGTCTCGCGTCGATTTTGACTTGGCTGAATTGGGATAAGCGCTCTTAATCGGGAAACTCCGTCACTATGGCATCAAGAATACCGCACTGAATCTTCTGACTTCCTATTTACACGGAAGAACTCAGAAGGTTGAAGTGAATGGTAAGAGGTCCTCTGGGTCGGCAGTAGATATGGGGGTATCACAGGGCTCAATTCTTGGCCCTTTCCTCTTTCTTGTTTATATAAATGATCTACCTTTCATGGTAGAAAGAAAACATCAGATAGTTTTGTTTGCTGATGACACGTCCTTGATTTTTAAAATCAAACGACAAATAACAAATTTTGACGATGTAAACAATGCTCTATCTTCGATTGTCCATTGGTTTAGTATGAATAACCTTCTACTTAATGCAAAAAAGACAAAATGCATTAAATTTTGTGCAAAAAATGCAAGGGTTATGGATACTAGACCAATTATAAACGATGAGGAATTGAATCTGGATGTGAAACTGTATTTCTCGGAATCACCATGGATTCAAAACTTCAGTGGTCCCCTCATATTAACGGATTGGCGAAGAGACTTAGTGCTGCAGCCTACGCGGTTAAAAACATTCACTCACTAACTGATGTCGATAATAATAAGCCATAAGTCATTAAGTTACTTTCATAGCTTAATGACTTATGGCTTATTATTATGGGGTCATGCTGCTGATGTCGAAACTATTTTCATCCTGCAGAAGAGGGCTATTCGTGCAATCTATAATTTAAAATGTAGGGAATCTCTTAGAGATAATTTCAAGGAAATTAATATACTTACCTTTCCCTCGCAATATATTTATGAAAATATTATGTATGTATACAAAAATAGTGATAAGTTTACTAGAATAGAACATACGCACAATGTTAATACACGGAACAAACGCAGGCTGCAATTTCCCCGTACTAGAATATCTAAAGTTAGTAATTCTTTTTTGGTGAAAGGGATACTCTTCTTTAATAAAATCCCAGAGGCTCTTTTATCTCTGCCTTTCAATAAATTTAAGAAATGTATTAAAGAAAAGCTGTGTAAAAAGGCTTACTATAAAGTCAACGATAATCTAGTTGATAAAAGGGCCGGGGACTAGTGCTAGACAGGCTACCTCTAATTAATTTGCGATATTTGTTTTAAAATAAGTGTTGTTTGATGATTTGCTATTTTAAAAGAGTACCGAGAGTTTTTTACGCCGGATTTTTCTCTCGGCCCTACACCGATACGTGGAATAAGTGATACATGTATCTTATGTTCCATAATAAACATATTTTATTTTATTTTTATTTTATTCTAGAATATTTTTATTACCACAGTCAAACATTTCTATACGCTTCTATTAGCTATACATTTGTACAAAACAAAAATCAATAACGTATATAACATTACTATTTTACATTCAAAAATCATTTATTCATATAAGTAATAAATGAACGTTAAAAAATAAGTATATATGAAATGCTTCTAATTTTACATTTACTGCCATTTCTCAAATCAAGGGCGTAGAACGGAAGAGAGTAACTGGCAATAAACTCTCCGCCACACTTTTTAATCGCCAAGTTTTTAGTTTAACACAATGTTTGAAAGGAGCTGCAGCCATTACACCATGTTCCGCATGACATCTTTAATAAATTAGTCCTCTATCAGCAGGAGGCATGGTGAAATAGGATCACGCACTTACATTCTCGTGGGAACAACACGCAAATACATAGTCGAAATAACTAACACCATCGCATATTCGTGTATGCGGTGGTGTTAGTTATAAGTACAAGTTATTATAGTAAGTTATAAGTTACAAGTACGACCAGTCTCCACTAGTAGCACCCGTTCACGAGTATGACGCATGGCCAGCCATCAGCCCCCCCGCTATATTTTAGGGAGAGAGACAACCCGACGCATGGACGCCGCCACAAGCAATGACATAAGAAAATAATAATAATACTAATTATACTGAATTAAATTAATACCACATGGATCACGGTTTGTTCCCACTTTACATTAAAACAGTCGTGGATGTTGACGATCGCCCCCGAGTCTGGAAATGCAGCCGAGAGATTCAGTCGCGTGGTAACGCGTAAAGAGGTATCTTTATATTGGAGCAATTCATATCCAAGCACTAGGATCGTTTAAATATTCATTTGTATTATAATAGGCCTTTACGATTTAAATTTTTTTATTGACAACATTTGTATCTCACTAGGGGTTTTGTTGAAAAGAATTACTCGTTTATGCAGCCTTGTGGTTGGTGCGATAATTTTTTCTTTATTACGAGTACTATAATTTTGGAAGCTACTATTCTTTTTAAAGATATCTATATTTTTCCGCACTTACAAAATATTCTCATAAATGTATTAACTATCAACAGAAGTGCCACTTAGATTTAAGAATAATATCAAAAATGTAATCAAAGAATAAAATAATATCAAATTAAGAATAAGTAAAGTTTTTTGTTAGTCTAGCGTCGCAACCCCACTACCTTTAATTTAAGTTAGTTTTAAGCTCATGTTTTAAACGATTAAAACCAGTTTACACACCGCTTCAAAAAAGAGTTTCATTTATTTCAACATCCCGCTAACAACCGCCACTAAACTTCACTCTAGCAAGGAAAAAATTAAACTAAATAGAAGCATCATTAAGTAAAATATATCAATATTTTCATTAATTTAGTAATTAAGTTGTAATTCCGAGATAGTTTGGTTTTATGTGAATTGACTAAAAAAATACTTCGGGAGGTCTAAAATATTTTTTGCCAGCAAAACCTAATTTTAAATCATGGCTAATAACTAGTGTACAAATGAGTTAACAATACCTCTCTTGACAAAGGTCATACAGCACTTATAAACATGACTTGCGTAAGTTTACAAGTGCTTATTATCTTAACAACTTGTAATAATAGATGGTCGTCTATATAAATGCAGTAATGAACATCTACTTTGTAACAATGAGTTTCAAAGGCAAAGTAGTGCTTATAACGGGCGCTAGCTCCGGTATTGGTGCCGCGACGGCTATTGAATTCGCTAAAAATGGAGCTAACGTGGCCATCGTCGGAAGGAACGTGGAAAAACTGAACAAAGTCGCCGAAAACTGTTCCAAATATTCCAAACCGTTGGTAATCAAGGCCGACGTAGGCGACGAAGAAGAATGTAAAAAAATGGTTGCATCTGTCATAGAAACATTTGGAAAACTCGATGTGTTGGTCAACAATGCTGGGATAATGCGAAATGCAACTATTTTGGAAAGTAACTTCTTGGAAATGTATGATGAGACCATGAAAGTTAATGTACGAGCGCATCTTAACGTTACCTCCCTCGCAGCACCATATTTGGTCAAAACTAAAGGTAATATCGTCAATATATCAAGTGTCGCTGGCTCTTTGACACCGACAATCAAAGGTGCGAGTCCGTATTGTGTCTCAAAGGCTGCTTTAAACCATTTTACACGCTGTGCGGCTGTGGAATTGGCGAGTGAAGGCGTACGAGTCAACACAGTGAGCCCTGGACCAGTTATAACCGACTTTATGGATAACGCTGGTTTGACAAATATTAAGCTAGAGAATTATGCCGACTCTATGCCACTGAAGCGTGTATCGCAGTCTGTGGAAATCGCTGATATGATACTTTTTTTGGCAAGTGACAAGGCCGTTGGCGTGACAGGATCGGAATTTTGTGTTGACAATGGTTATACGATCAAGAACTAAATTTTCATAATTATTGTACACGAAAATTGTTTGCAATAAAAATACATTTAATATAAACATATTGTATCAGTTTAACACAACCAAAATTTATTCTAGAATATTTTTATTACCACAGTCAAACAGCCACAATAAAAGCGTATAGAAATACGCTTCTATTAGCTATACATTTGTACAAAACAAAAATCAATAACGTATATAACATTACTATTTTACATTCAAAAATCATTTATTCATATAAGTAATAAATGAACGTTAAAAAATAAATATATATGAAATGCTTCTAATTTTACATTTACTGCCATTTCTCAAATCAAGGGCGTAGAACGGAAGAGAGAAACTTGCAATAAACTCTCTGCCACACTTTTTAATCACCAAGTTTTTTGTTTTACACAATGTTTGTAAGGAGCTGCAACCAGTACACCATGTTCCGCATGACATCTTTAATAAATTAGTCCTCTATCAGCAGGAGGCATGGTGAAATAGGATCACGCACTTACATTCTCGTGGGAACAACACGCAAACACATAGTCGAAATAACTAACACCATCGCATATTCGTGTATGCGGTGGTGTTAGTTATAAGTACAAGTTATTATAGTAAGTTATAAGTTACAAGTACGACCAGTCTCCACTAGTAGCACCCGTTCACGAGTATCACGCATGGCCAGCCATCAGCCCCCCCGCCATATTTTAGGTAGAGAGACAACCCGACGCATGGACGCCGCCACAAGCAATGACATTTAGGCTAAGTTCAGATGACCGCGCGGTGCCGCGCGGAACTACGAACCGCGCGGTACAAGATCAATATAAACGGTAATTATTGTCTACATTACCGCGCGGTACCGCGCGGCGCGCTCCGACCCGCGCGCAAGATCTTGAACCGCGGGCTTCCGCGCGGCCGCGCGCGGCACAAGTTTTGCAAACCTATATCGACCTGTTCAGTTGATCCGCGCGGCTTGAGACGGAAAGACACATAGATCGATGCAAAATTAGTACCGAAGATATGGTATTAAGTATTTGGTGATATGCAATATCTTATAGCATCTTCACTGGATTTTATATCATTTTCAATAGAATCGTATAAAAAATCAAAGGATGCAACTGACATCCGGAAATAGTTAAAAAATTATCCAGTATCGTCTTCGTCTTCTTCTGCGACGTCTCAGTCTTCTGTATAAAATCCATAAGCAAATTGCCTCCTCCACGTCCATTGTCAATCAACGTTGAAGCCACACTGCCGCGCGTACATATACCGTCATGTGAATGCTCCAACCGCGCGGCGACGCGCGGCTACGCGCGGTCATCTGAACTTAGCCTTAAGCGAGCTTGACGATCCTTGAAATGTTAACTTGGCTACATAAGAAAATAATAATAATACTAATTATACTGAAATAATTTGATACCACATGGATCACGGTTTGTTCCCACTTTACATTAAAACAGTCTTGGATGTTGACGATCGCCCCTGAGTCAGGAAATGCAGCCGAGTGATTCAGTCGCGTGGTAACGCGTAAAGAGGTATCTTTATATTGGAGCAATTCATATCCAAGCACTAGGATCGTTTAAATATTCATTTGTATTATAATAGGCCTTAGCAAGCAGTTTTACTTTAACGTACGATATAAATTTATTTATTGACAACATTTGTATCTCACTAGGGATTTTGTTGGAAAACGTAAACAATTGAAAATAATTACTCGTTTTATGCAGCCTTGTGGTTGGTGCGCTAATTTTTTCTTTATTACGAGAACTATAATTTTGGAAGCTACTATTATTTTTAAAGATCTCCATATTTTTCCGCACATACAAAATATTCTCATAAATGTATTGACTAACAACAGAAGTGTCACTTAGATTTAAGAATAATATCAAGAATGAAATCAAAGAATAAAATAATATCAAATTAAGAATAAGTAAAGTTTTTTGTTAGTCTAGCGTCGCAACCCCACTACCTCTAATTTAATGTTAATTATAAGCTCATGTTTTAAACGGCTAAAACCAGTTTGCACCCCGCTTCAAACAAAGAGTTTCACTTATTTCAACATCCCACCAACAACCGCCACTAAACTTCACTCTAGCAAGGAAAAAATTAAACGCAAGTAAATAGCAAAAAAAAATCAAACTAAATAGAAACTTAAGCATCATTAAGTAAAATATATTAATATTTTCATTAATTTAGTAATTAAGTTGTAATTCCGAGATAGTTTGGTTTCATGTAAATTGACTGAAAAAATACTTCGGGAGGTCTAAAATATTTTTTGCCAGCAAAACCTAATTTTAAATCATGGCTAATAACTAGTGTACAAATGAGTTAACAATACCTCTCTTGACAAAGGTCATACAGCACTTATAAACATGACTTGCGTAAGTTTACAAGTGCTTATTATCTCAACAACTCATAATAATAGATTGTCGTCTATATAAATGCAGTAATGAACATCTACTTTGTAACAATGAGTTTCAAAGGCAAAGTAGTGCTTATAACGGGCGCTAGCTCCGGTATTGGAGCCGCGACGGCTGTTGAATTCGCTAAAAATGGAGCCAGCGTGGCCATTGTCGGCAGGAACGTGGAAAAACTGAACAAAGTCGCCGAAAACTGTTCCAAATATTCCAAACCGTTGGTAATCAAGGCCGACGTAGGCGACGACGAAGAGTGTAAAAAAATGGTTGCATCTGTCATAAAAACATTTGGAAAACTAGATGTGTTGGTCAACAATGCTGGGATGATGCGAAATGCAACTATTTTGGAAGGTAACTTCTTGGAAATGTATGATGAGACCATGAAAGTTAATGTCCGAGCGCATCTTAACGTGACCTCCCTGGCAGCACCATATCTGGTCAAAACTAAAGGAAATATCGTCAATATATCAAGTGTCGCTGGCTCTTTGGCACCGAGAATCAAAGGTGCGACGCCGTACTGTGTCTCAAAGGCTGCTTTAAACCATTTTACACGCTGTGCGGCTTTGGAATTGGCGGGTGAAGGCGTACGAGTCAACACAGTGAGCCCTGGACCAGTTATAACCGACTTTATGGATAACGCTGGTATAACAGATATTAAAATAGAGAATTTTGCCGACTCTATGCCACTGAAGCGTGTATCGCAGTCTGTGGAAATCGCTGATATGATACTTTTTTTGGCAAGTGACAAGGCTGTTGGCGTGACAGGCTCGGAATTTATTATTGACAATGGCTATATGATCAAGAACTAATTTGTAATAATTATTGTTCACGAAAATTGTATGCAATAAAAATATATTATATAGATACATATTGTATCAGTTTAACACAAAAATAATTTATTCTAGAATATTTTTATTACCAAAGTCAAATATTTCTATACGCTTCTATTACCTATATATTTGTACAAAAAAAATCAATAACGTATATAACAATACAACTTCATATACGTATATCTTCTTAATATATATAAATCTCGTGTCACAATGTTTGTCCTCAATGGACTCCTAAACTACCGAACTCAATCAAATTTGCACACCATGTGCAGTTCGATCCAACTTGAGAGATAGGATAGTTTAAATCTCAAATTATAGTCGCAATTTTAATTTATTGCTAATTATTTGTCTGTTATTATTTGACAGTCACAAATCACAATTCTAACAGATGGCGCCGCGCTGTGTTGAAAGTACCAACGTTTCACATAAGATACTATTTAACATCTGTAACAAAAACCTTAGCCACAGCAACGCTTGGCCGAGTCTACTAGTATTAAGTATATAAGTTAATAAGTTTGGTATGGGATGCCTCCCAGGCAAGCATAAAACCTGGCGAGGCCGCAGAGTCTTACCTCCAACTTTGATGTTGTTCCCTTTAAGACAGTGTTTCCCAAAGTGGGGCCCACGCCCCACAGGGGGGCAATTCGAAAATTTACTCGACGTTTTTCATTAAGTACTAGCAAACTCGGCGAACTCCGTTTCGCCACCAGATGGCTTCGTTTTATGTAACATTTCGTTTGGTGATCCCGCTTTTCTGTTGAAATTTTTCCTGAATTTTCTTTGCTATAATCCTCACGGAGCCCGAGACCTTTCCAACGAATGCAAAACCGTGGAAATCGGTTCCTGCGTTCTGGAGTTATAGTGTCAGGAAGGAAAACCCGACATATTTTTATATTAAGTATATGTTTTGAAAATTTACTTACTGTGCTTCTCTTCCTAAAACCTATCATTTAGGTTTCTTATGGAACAAAATTATGCATGTTACATAGTCATAAAAATTATAGAAAGGCAAAGGTGGGGCGTGGCACTAAAAGGGTTGGGCAGGACACTTGGATTCAAGTGCACAGGCGTTAATTATAAACTTAAGTTGCGCTTGGTAGTTAGTACCGGTGACCCCAGAACTGGTGGGTACCTGGTAAAATGGTTGCATCTGTCATAAAAACATTTGGAAAACTACATCGAGAAAACCCTGCGGTTTTAAAAGTTAATTAAAAAAATACTATTAAAGTTCAATCTAATCATTAAAACCAATATTTAAGATTACATGTTTACATACAAATACACGATAATGCAATGTAATTACAACATCCGTTAAGTGTAATTATATACTAGCTGCCTCCGCGAACTTCGTTTCGCCTTAATATGTTGTTACTTAGCCTACCTTTTTTTAGCTACGTACAAACGTATGGAATATTTTGCTATTCCGGAATAAAAACCTAAGTAAGTAATTAAAACTAAATTTTCCAATTTTTCTCTCCATAAACACTTGTTCAGAGTTCAAGGAAATAAATAATAAATACTCGTATCGGTCCAGCCATCTTCGAGTTCTGCGAGCAATATATTTTACAATTTCCTGCAACTTGCAATGTCGATCACAAAAAAATAGTTTTTCTTCTACGCAATCCCAATGTTGCGACATCAACGCTATAAATATTGAAAGAATTACGTCGAACTTGCATGAGAAAACGATGGGATTAGATCAGTGTCGCAATTGAACTTACCAATGACCTTGATGTCACACGCTATTTACAATGGTTTAATTAACTGCCGTCTGGGCAGTTGCCACATATATACTATTTCATAGTCCTTCATTGTACAAAATGAGAAAAATCTAAATATTTTAAATTCATCAGTCAAATCTATACTTAATATTATAAAGAGGAAAGGTTTGGTTTTTTGTTTGTTTGAAATGAATAGGCTCCGAAACTACTGGACCGATTTCAAAAATTCTTTCACCGTTGGCAAGCTTCACTATTCCCGAGTGACATAGGCTATGTTTCATTTTCAAAAAAAATAGGGATGCTTACTAAAACTTGAATAATCTAACCCAAGGTGTAAAAAATAAACAAAAAACTTCCTTCAATCGTGTTCGAAAACTATTAATTATAAATTTTTCAGGACGCACAACTATCTATAAAAAATGTCGCGACAGCATGTCTCTATCTTTTATAGTTACGTCACAATAAGCGTCCTTTTATTAAAATACGACCGCTAGAAAAGGCTCTTTATTCGTACCTAGGTATTGATCCTTATCAAAATAAATACCAACGTTTCACATAAGCTACAATTTAATGGCAGACCACCAAAAAAGCATGGTGGATTGGTTTTCTCCTGCCTTTTCATTTGAATAGTTTACTACTATGTAATATAACAAAAATCTTAGCCACAGCAACGCTTGGCCGAGTCTACTAGTATATATTATTTAAGTATATATCTCAGCTATATTATATTACCATAATTACCATCAGAAATAACATAACTTTATTACACAGAACCTTGATTTGGATATGTTATCTGAGTTTAGGGCTGTCAATTGTCACTTTAATTACCATTAACGGTCAGCTGTCTAGTAGACAGTAGAAACTTGAAACTTCATTTTCACGTGGTGTCTTGGGAATGTGGTTATTATTTATCCCATAAACATAATTTTAATACTAGTTTATTAAAGCTAATGGTGTATTAGCCATGTTATTACTCGAGGATAAAGAAATTGATCTATTCGTCGCTAGCCGCATCGGTTCATTTAAACGTATGTATTAAACAAAATATTAAGCAATATGCGGCTGATATCACACAATTGTTTATGTATAATACTTGGTACCTGAAAGTGTTACAAATCTTCCTTAAATATTTAATTATAAGTGATATTAACCCTGAAAAGGTTGTTTTACAATAATATCTCACCTTGGCTAGTCAACATATTATAATATGATATACTCTACTAATTCTTTATATATATGAGAGTTACTGGATTAAATAAAAATAAAATAACTATTCTTCAACTCTGCGTCTTAAACATTTTTAACTCAGTGACCTTACCAGGGAGTAGACCTCCCTGGAACATCTCCAGAATTTCTAATAGCAACAACTTCACATCTTCTTGAGATGGTTTTTAAAACAGATCTTTCTGAATTCGAAAATTGTTATATACAAAACTATTCAAACAATATCTTTTTCTTGCAGATGTCAAATACCATACAGATGTAGGAAAAAATACAAAAAAATGCATTGAAAATTTGGTAGATATAAAATCATTACAAAAAGATGATTCAATATTGTGTATGGAATGGGGGAACACGGAACAAACCGAGATATTATTAGCAAGAAAAAATAGAAAGGTATGTTCTAATTTAGTTTTTAGTATACTTCAAAATTACTAGTTACTAGTTAATACATTATCATTATAGGAAAATTTTATATGAGAAAATAAAACTTTGTATAAATTCCTGAAACTTTCTAGAGATATTACTTTATCTGGGTCAATTACTAAGATTATTCTTTGAAGGTAACCTCTTCACTCAAAATGATTATTGTTTTTCTTATGACACTGACCGTCACAGTGTTTATCCTAAAGGCTTCACAGGTCCACCTAGGCCTTTGTCCAGTTTTTCATAGTTCTCACTGTTTACAGAATGGAAAATTTTATTTATTCTTAGTATTTTAATACCATACTGGGGCATTGACCAGCCAAGTTTCTGTTTCATTGTCAGTGTTCTGTACCTGATTCACCACACAACTTCCGAGCACATCTTGACTTTATCCTCACAATAATTTCCTTTACCATTCAAGCTTTTATCTATTGGTCAGATATAAAGAAACTTAAGTGAAGACCTGTAGTTCAATTGTAGTCTTTGAAAAATGAAATATATGATGTTTTTACCTTTCAGATAGAAATCTATGACACAGAAATAGGCTTTAGAAAATCATATTCAGTGAACTTTGGAGAGGGTAACATTATTGGTGTTGCCAGATGTAGTAAAGGAATATTAGCTGGTGTTGCCAGTGGTGTGATTCAGATTTGGGGTGATAAAGATTTTGAGATAGAAAATCCAATTGTTATTCACACTGGAGGAAAATTAGATAGAGTTAAAGTGTGGAAACACGGTGATATATTTGCAACTGGTAAGTTTGTAATAACTCTTTTAACATTAACTCTGACTCTTCTAGCATTTTAATTGGGCATAGTTCAATATAAATTAATTTGCTATTTATAAACAAAATTAATATGATTCAGTTATTTATCAATTATGGCCATGGCAATCAAATACTTTGACCACTGCCTGGAGATGCCTTTTTTAAAGTATTCTATGATTGGTATGAAGTTGACCAATCACAACTCAAACAATACAATCAGTAAAATATTATATATGTAACTAGCTGACCTGGGAAACGTTGTGTTGCCATGTATATCATTTATAATAAAAATAGGGGTTGATAATAGAGGGGTGAAAATTAGAGGTTGTATGTATTTTTTATGCTGTATCATAAAAAAAATAATAATTTAGGGGTGGACTAAATTATTAAGTCTTAATTATTAAGACTACCCTTAACATTTAGGGGGATGAAAAATAGATGTTGTCCAATTCTCAGACACCCAATATGCACACAAAATTTCATGAGAATCGGTCAAGCCGTTTTGGCGGAGTTTAACTACAAACACCGCGACACGAGAATTTCATATATTATATATAAAATTCTAAAGGAAAAAGTCATGTTCTTACATGATTTTTGTTTTGTTGAAAAACATTTATGAATTTCAAATTATTGAATATACATTTAATATTACAGGAGGCGAGGAAAATGACCTAAAAGTATGGAAAATAGATGAGGAAAAGCCTATCTTTATAGCTAAAAACCTACCTCATGATTGGTTGCAATTGCGGAGGCCAATATGGGTCACGGATCTTACATTTCTTGAAGAGAATTTATTGGCCGTTTGCTCAAGACATGGGTATATAAGGTAAAATGCATATACGTCAAAGTAGCTAGCTTACACAAGCCAATCGGTCTTGTACACTTTGATTTTGTTTTTATGGGAATAATTTATAGAAGAATTGTTACCATTAATTTTTGTATAGGATAGCGTTTGGGTGTATTTGGAGGTAAACAAAACACTTTTTTTTATATGGAACATAAGTTGTTTACAATTTTATCTATCCACTGAAGCATAGACTTTCATTAAATTACAACAAAAAAAAATCAGTGGCGCTACAACCTCTTTAGGTATTGATTGGATTTGGCAAGTAGGTGATCAGCCTCCAGTGCCTGACACACGCCATCGACGTTTTGGGTCTAAGACATGTCGGTTTCCTCACAATGTTTTCCTTCACCGTTCGAGCAAATGTTAAATGCGCACATAGAAAGTCCATTGGTGCACAGCTGGGGATCGAACCTACGACCTCAAGTATGGGAGTCGCACGCTAAAGCCACTAGGCCAACACTGCTCTTATTAAATTAAATTACTATATTATACTTAATATGAAAATTAACTACAAAGTTTAAAAATATCGCATAATTGGTAGATGTGTAGTGTGTACACATATTTACGACTATTTGTTAGGTACCAAGTGTTGTAAGTATAGGTCGGTTATCGAAAGCTGGCGCGTTCACAGTACTCACACTAATGCAATTTCACTATACAGTGTGTTTAAAAATATGACTTTTTTGCCAAGCTATATATTTTAGTATACTCTGGTTTTAGTAAGGTTGGGTGGGTTGTAAATAAATAAAAATGTGTCAAATACATATAAATATTATTTGCATACGAGGGTGGATCCAAAAGTTCTAAACCCGACCAAGAACGTAAAAGAGTAGTTTGTGTAAATAATTTTTCATTTTTCGACACAAGCTCCATCTAGCTCAACACACTTCACTTTTACTTCACTAACTATTATTTCAATACTCCTCTTAGAAAAACCAGTCGCATCTGATGGAAAATTAAATATAACATTTTTTCATTAAACTGTTTTTATTAAGATGCTTAAAATAATTAAAAACATTGTGCACCATTTCACGAGATTGCCCTGGTAATGTTTGAAAAAAGATCAACATGACGTACAGTAAAGGCCAACATAAACAGTAGCAAAAGAAAAACAATAACTTTCTCTTTTCTACTTATAAGCTTGACCGAGCACGAGAGAGACGGACAGTCTTTTCATGATATATGTGATTGTATTTCAGTTGGACATCTCGCGCTTATTCACAGACACTACACAAGCACAAAGTGTAAATGTGTTGAAGCCGCCAGCTTTAGATAACATACCTATACCTGTCAATGAGGCCCGTGTATCGATATATTTTTTTTTGTGTACTCTACTAATATAATAGCACCCCCAATTAGCAATTTTTTTTAAATATTTCAGATTATATGACACACGAATTCAACGGAGACCAATCACACACATTGAGACCCCGGGAATGGCTGCCACTTGCATTGCTAATGGGTTTGATGAACGGTGAGTAATCCTTTTTATAGACTAGATTAATTATTGGGTTCGGGACCCAATAATTAATCCACAATCTCAGATTGAAAACAATCTCAGACCGTGACAGTTGATCGATCTCCTATCTGCATCCCAATAACCAAACCCTACGAAGACAATCCATTTTTGGCGACGGATAAAATGCTCTTTGTCGTTCCAGCAACAAAAAACAGCTTTTTTAGTTATTTATAAAACTGGTGTAAGTTAAAATCTGTTAAAATAATTAACTGTTGTAATCGAGCTTTCGTCAACTGTCATTTTCATACAAAGGTCTATCGACAGACAGCGACACGACCTCCAATGGATAGCTTGTATCGACAAATGGCTATTACAACCCGTCGATTGATTATTGGCTCACTTGTGACTACATTTGGATTAAGATTATCTCAGATGGTGGATTATGGATTGAGATAGGTTATTGGGTTCGGGCGTTAGCCGACCTGAGAACTTCCACATGCGTAACATTAGCGTTAATAAAAAGTCAGCAATTTTTTTTTTTCAATTTTTATATTAATTACAGACAAGTTTTCGTTGGATTCGGTAGAGGGCACCTTCATCAAGTGGATTTCACAAAATCACGACTGGACAAAGGGTACAAAGGTGCAGCCGGGGCTATAACTAGTATTGCACTGTGCGAGCGGGAGAGACTGATTGTCAGTTCCAGTTTGGATAGGCATTTGCGTGTGCACGAAAGAGATAGCAAGAATTGTGTGTATAAGGTAATTTTTTTAAACTATATTTAGAGGTCCTAGTTTCGATCCTCGGTAGAAAATAGTTGTTTTTAAATGTTACACTTCTGCGTCTATTATTAAAAGGAATCCTTTTTCGCCGGTAATTGAATCCCGAACCTCAGCTTCTTCGTCATATGCAATCAATAAGGGAGCGTTCAAGTATAACGTCCCGCAATTTTTGGAGATTATTGACACCCTCTCCCCCCCCATGTAACGCACCGTAACGTTTTTCTGTACTGAACTACCCAAGTCTATAAGACTCTTTATACCTAAAAGTTACCATTATGTGGTGTAAAGTACTGGAAACTCGAAAAAAATATTAACAATAACGCGTAATTCAATCCCCGCCCCGCATCGTAACGTTTTAAAAAAAGACCCCCCCCCCTCCAAAATTCGTTACGTAATACTTGAACGCTCCCTAATCTATCTCATACCAAACCGTGTTTATGTATATTTTTCATATATAACTGATATATATATTATTATATGACAATAAAGTTTATTTTTTCAGCAATACCTAACATCGAAGCTAGTACAAGTGCTGGTACAGTCGCAAAGAAATACAGCCCTTAAAGTTGTTGTTAAAGATGAATCTGACGTGGAACCAATACAGACCGTAAAATTGGACCAAACAGACGAATTAGATGACATCTTCGAAAATATGGAGACTATAAGGTAACGGGCAAATTCTCGTTCTTTGATTAATATGTGTGTGATATTTTTGTATAAAATCTCCCAGTAATATCATAGAGCTTTTGAAGTTATACTTCTTTAGGCGCGTTATGAAAAATTGATGAGAGTGAAATTGTACGATGCGCGCGCACCGTGACACAAAATTAATAGAATGAAGTTGCCCACGGAAGATGCTACGGCATTGGACATAATTTAAAAAAAACATTCGAATAATAGAATTTATGTTACACTTAATGTAAGAGAATAATAATAAATATTTATTTATTTAATTTTTCAAATGTAAACTGACCTTTATTGACTATAATGACTCCTTTACCAGTATTTGATTAATTAATTGTAATTAATTATTTGCATGCAATTAAAAACTATTTTTAATAATGCCAAAGAAGTATAACTTCTTACGCGCGTACATAAGTACACGCACCCTTTTTTTTATGGCTCTGGCACGATTTGTGCATTAGCCAGCGTCAAGTATAGGATTTTTTATAATTCGTGCTTGTCTTTAGAAATTCGACCGTGCGAACCTCCATGTACGGTTTAAGCACTCGCCCGGTACCGCACAACCCTCCCAAAGGCCGAGAACAAATTTAAATTAAATTAAAACTTGCCCTCGAACCGGGAATCGAACCCGGAACCCCTCACCTAGCTGCCACTTAATAAGACCGCTAGGCTATGAGGTATCATAGAGCTTTTTGTTTTAAAACTATCCAGTTCTCGTAATGTAAAACAGATGGCGCTATTTCGAAAATCCGTTTATTAGAAAAATGTCGACTATGTAGTTTATGTAAGTTGAAACAGATGGCGTTCAAAAATCAATTCTAATTATTATTTTGGGGTGTCTCGGCGACGATTTTAAACTAAATATTTATAAAAAAATACAAATTGTATTTGTAATATTATAATTGCAGTAAATTATAATGTACTACAAGACCGACCAAGCGTTGCTGTGGCTAAGGTTTTTGTTATATTACATAGTAGTAAACTATTCAAGGGAAACCAGTCATGGGGACCATGTTTTTTTGGTGGTAATGCCATTAAATTGTAGCTTATGTGAAACGTTGGTACTTTCAACACAGCGCCATCTGTTCGAATTGTGACTATCAAATAATAAACAAATATTTTGCAATAAAATAATATTGCGGGTATAAATTGAGATGTAATCTTTTAAGTTAGATCAAACCGCACACGGTGTGAAAATTTGGTTGAAATCGGTTCTGTAGTTTAGGAGTCCATAGCGGACAAACAACGTGACACGTAATTTATATATATTAAGATTAGTGCGGATTTTATTACACCGTCAAGATGTCTTCAGAAATAATAAATAATAATATGTGATGCGCACCAATTTTGTATATATATTAAATATTTATACAGTATAGGGTTAAGGAAGTATTCTTGACTTTAATTTACAGTGAAACAAGAAAGAAGCCCAGTTCTGAACCACAAGAAATTGAAGCGAAGAAATTGCGGCCGTCACTAGAGGGCAGCACGGTCGATACAAGCGAAGATCCGATTCTTAAATTACTTAAAAGTACCGAAAAGACCAGGAAAAAACGGGAGAAGATCAAGCGAGAAAAGAAACAAAAGAGTCTCTTTTATAATGCTTAAAATAAAACTTGTTATAGATGACTTTGTTTCATTTCAAATACACAAATACTCTTTATGACGCCATTCGTTGTAATGAAAAATTCTGTAAAAATGACGTAAATTAGTTTGGTTTAACACAAATCCCATACATTAATTCACTCTTTATAACGGAAAACCCTATTACACTATTCTCTATAACGAAGAAATATTTCATATTTAGACATTAATAACATACTTAGGTGTAATTGTTTTTATAATCAGATTACAAAACTAACCTATTGAGGTGCCGAAATTTCTAAGAAAGACACCTGAGGTCGTAAACAGCTACGTATAACGAAAACGCTATATCGAAGAAAAATTCTCGGTCCCTTGAAATTCGTTATAAAGAATTTACACTTAATACTTATAAATATCGACTCTATATAACAAATTAACGACACTGTGCTTATTTTGACGTTACAAAGATTTGTCGTTAAATGGAAAGAAGAAAAATCTGTATTAGAAAAAGTTTATTATAGACTAGTGTTAGTAATTACGTAAAACAATTCTTATTTGAACGCTATTGCGTATAGTCTTATTTTCGTCTGATGTCTTTTGCTGCACTAGAAATTATGTTGTATTTTTTTTCTTATTTTATTCATATTGAGGCATCTTCGTGATAAAGCACGTTTAAGCAATCCCAATTTGTATACAAAAGAACTTGTTTCTTAGAAAGTTCGGTACGTATGATACCGATAGTTTACTGCGGGCTAGGACAATAAAGCGACAAAATAACGTACACAGCTCCGCAATTTTAACTAATTTCAGCAACTTAAAAAGTACTTTTATTATTTAATTGTCGCTATTGAGGATAGGTGTAATGCTATGTAGAGTGTATCATTGTATGGAAGAAAAGCAAATCCTAACAAAGCCGAATGCTTTCGATGTTTTAGGGGGTTACATGGTGTTTACACCGTATACTCAAAACTACTGAATAGATTTTAATGAAAGTTGAAATACATAAAACTACCACAGACCTAAATTTACATAGACCATCATTAAATTTTACTCCTATTACATACTATATAACATTTTATTAATAATTAAGGATTTAATGCATCAGTTTCAAACATCATGGGTTTAATAAATAAATGGAAAAATAGCTAACTATATTTCTTCAAGGGAAGAATTTTAACTACTATATTACTAAAGGAATCTCCTCGGAACGGTGAGGTCGCTCCGGGAAGCCTGTGAAATGCCCAGGAGACTTCTGTGCTTCTGGAAGGAGCTAGGCTGGCTAAATTAGCCAGGACTTTTAAGCACAACGGACCAATTAGGAGTCTAATTGCGGAAAAAGGAGTCCTACCACCCTAACCCTACTAAAGGAATCGTTTGACCTGGTTCAGTGAAACTGACCAACGCCACATCTAAACATAAATAAAACTCAAGTATATTTATTATATAAGCATTCTATTTATTATTTGGAGGCCAGTTCTCATCCCCGGTGACAAATATATTAGCCACTAGGTCCCATAGGGCATCGCTGTTGATATCCATTTCAAATGATTCTAGCAAATGCTTTTGTTGATTCTTTATATCTGATTTTATATTAAGGAAATAATTGCAGTTCTAATTGTATGCCGGAAGAAATCGACATGATCATAGAACAATGTCGGATTTGAAAAAAATCCAAAATCCACTTTTTATCATATTTGGATACTACACTGACTAAATATTACAACTACATCGAAAGAAAAGCCATGTGTTTTAAATTTCAAATTAATCAGTCGGTAATGGATAAATGGATTTGATAGAAACATGTGATTTTTCTTGAAAAAATGTAATTTAATGTGATTATATTTATTTTGTTTTTAAAACAAACCCTTTTGTTTGCTTGTATGCCAATTTTCATAATAACAGAATATGAATTAAAATAGTTATGACAAAAACTAACATGATTATATTATTTTGAAATGGCTGCCCTGTAAAGTTTACTATTTGTCAGATCCGTCACTATTCTACGACTATGACTAAATAATCTCCCATGTCATTAGATTAGAAAGCAAGGGATGCGCCAGGAAACCAGTAATTGTGCTTTGTCTAATTGAGAAAAAAGAGGAGCTAACTTTTTATAGAATAGAATCCTGCTAAACAGAAACTATTATTGTTTTTCCAGCAATGAAATTCACACCAGGATATTACTAACTCCTTGTCCCGTTGCCACTAGTTGCCCAAAAGACACCCCTGCATATATTTTGTAGTTCTACTTTAAGAAACACATTATTCAACCTTTTCTTATCCGTAAATTTTAATAAAAGGATACAGCCCTTTGCCTTATTAGGATGTTTTGCACAGTATTCAAAGTCTAATCTTATACCAGTCAATTCCTTTGCTAGAAGATACTGTTCCCTGCAAAGAATAAAAAAATAGCTACAATTAAAATAGTCAAATCTAACAAACTTTGGTATATTATGTTATGCTTTTTGATATAAAACAAGCAAAATTAATAAAATGAAAAAAGTGTGTGTGTACAAAGTATACATGTCAGAAGTGAAACTTCAGTGGCAAACTAATCTTGAAGTGTTGTTCATATTTATACAAATGTAAAAGTTTAGATTTCCGATACTTAGAGGGACGGAAAAAGGAAGATATGTTAGGAATTTAATGAATTTAATTGTCATGGGGGGGGTCGGTGTTGGTCTTAGTGGGGCATAATCTATGTCAGGGAATATGCTCCTATAAAAAGCTAAGCATACCGAAGCGCACGCCTAGGCAATGGAGCTAGGCTATCAGGCGCGCACCGAAAGTTCTTCATACACGTCCACGCCATCTCTGTACTATCGCAGTGGTACATAGATGGGCCCACACTAGTTCTACCTTGTGGGCCGTCTCCTCCGGGCAATGCTGTGATCTGCTACGAGCTCCATTCGCAAATACCTCGAGATCGCAGTAGCAAAGTATGAAGAACGAAGGCGAGTCTTCGGCGCCTTAACCGAACCAACTGACTAAGGGAAGACAACCCTGACAGAAAATCACAAAAAAAAAATGGAAGCAAAACCTAAAAACAGTATACCCCAGGAGGGTACCGGTGTAGCCGGAGAATCCCTCTCTGAGCCTTGCTCAGGCTGTCCCACGTATTCTGGGGGGGACAAAGTTTTGCTAAACAAAGATACACTCGCAGAAGAAACCTGTAAGAGGGTGGGAACCCAGGCCCCCTTACCAGTTAATGCTACTGGTCCTAATGTGAAGGATAAAAAGCTAGTTCAGCAAGCCTTTCATCCTAGCCTATTTCTGGCTCGACCAAGAAGCTCATCTCTAAGTTCAGTAGCAGATGTTAACATCCAAAGCCCGACAGCTCTATTGAATAGAGTGCAGACAAATTCTAAAGACACTTACATAGACAAACAGAATCCTCCTAACTGGCAGAGAGCACCGACACTAAGGAACGCCAAAAGGAAAAAAGTTTCCTCACCATCTCCAGATAGGATACCAGTTTCCAATCAATTCAGCGCCCTTCCAGTAGATCAGGAAGCAAATAATGATGTAGAACAAACTAAAAAGATATCTAAACCTCCGCCTATAATCCTATATGGTATTGAAGACCTAGCCAAACTTACCGAACTCCTGGAGTGTGCCGTAAACAAAACCGACTTCGTCTACAAAATAATAAACCAAAACCAGCTGCGCATAAATTGCGCCAACGTGGAGGTTTACAAAAACATAATAGACCTTATCCGTGAAAAAAGACTGATCGGACATACATTTAACAGGAAAGACAAAAAACCGTATAGAGTGGTTATCAAAAACCTACATTATTCAACTCCTATCCTTAAAATAAAAGAAGCACTGGAAGACACGGGAAACGTAGTGATAGGAGAAATAATAAATGCAAAGTATGGACCTGAAAAGAAACCTACATCTACATTTTTTGCAACCCTAGAACAAAGTCCGAGCAACAAAGAGATAAAAGGTATAAAGTACATAAACCACCAATCGGTCGTTATAGAGGAACCACGTAAAAGGAACTCCATAGTCCAATGCCAAAGATGTCAGCAATATGGTCACTCTAAAAATTACTGTATGAGGCCCTATCGCTGCGTGAAATGCGCGCAAGCACATAGAACAGCAGACTGTCCAAAGCCTGATCGAAGTACTCCAGCAAAATGCGCCTTGTGCCTCGGTGCCCATCCAGCGAACTTTAAAGGCTGTGAAGTATATGTAGAAATCCTATCGAGAAAATCTAAAAGGCAGTATACCCGCGCATCAAGGATAAATAATAATAATCCGGAACGACAACGCAGCTCTAAACAGATGGCACCTGAGATGAACACACTACCACAGTTAGAAAATAATAAACCTATTGGTGACAAAAACTCCCAGTCACTATCACAACCACAACACTTATCTAGGAACAAAGAAATACCTAACCACGGAAATTATCGATCAAGCTACGCCGATGTGATAGGATCTAACCAGAATACTTATAATACACCAAAACCTACAATTGAAGAAATGTTAGTCAAACAAGCTGAAAAGTTTGATCATATCTTACAACAAATGAGCACTTTAATCAATTTAATTACAACATTAGTCACGAAAATGTCCAAATGACTTCCCTAAAGATAGCTACCTGGAACCCAGATGGGCTATTGCCTAATCTAGAAGAAGTAGAAGTACTACTACACACACACAACATTGACATATTATTAGTGTCTGAATCTCACCTTACAGAAAATAACAGAGTCACATTACGTAATTTTAATATTTATGCTACAAACCATCCCGACGGAACTGCACATGCAGGAGCAGCTATAATTATAAGATCAAACATCAAACATTATGAACAACCACAGTTTCAGAAACCCTACATACAAGCTACAACGGTTGCAGTTATAGATAGAAACGGTACGTTTAATGTATCCGCCATCTATTGCCCCCCCAAGCACACTATAAAAGAAGAACATTTTGAAGAGCTTTTTATATCACTGGGGCAGCGATTCATAGCAGGAGGTGATTGGAATGCCAAGCATGTTCATTGGGCCTCTAGGCTAACGACAACAAGAGGCAGAGAGCTTAAGAAAAGTATAGATAACAACAATCTGACAGTGATTTCAACGACGGACCCGACCAACTGGCCGACTGACTCAAACAGGCTTCCGGACGTCATAGACTTTTTCGTCATGAAAGGCCTGTCTAGACTTTCTTACCAAATACAAACTTGTTTAGACTCGAGTACAAACCATGTTCCAGTTATATTGACTATTGGAATAACTGCCTTGAGCAAAGAACACAGCCTTAAATTGTACAATAAACGAACTGATTGGAACTCATATCGAGAACTGGTCCATGACAGACTAGACCTAAAAATTGCCTTAAAAAGTGAAGCAGACATTGATCACGCAACTCGCTTACTAACCGAAGTGATCCAAGAAAGCTGCTGGATGTCCACGCCCGAAATCACTGCTCGTCTGCCACAGAGTAAGACCTACTCGGACACCATACGACAAAAAATATTAGAAAAACGAAGGCTACGTCGAATATGGCACACTAGTAGACTGACATATGACAAAACGGCGCTTAATAAAGCGATACGTGATTTAAAATCCCTAATATCCGAAGCTAACGAAGCAGCCTTGAGTAAACACCTGGAAGGATTGACATCAACAAAAGCAACCGATTACTCGCTCTGGAGAGCCTGCAAAAACCTAGCTCGACCACTACACCAAAAGCCACCACTACGAACGCAGAACGGGCAGTGGATTAGAACGGAACGAGAAAAAGCTGAAGTTTTTGCCAATCATCTCAGTCATGTATTCAAACCGAATGACCCCAGGCCTAATATAGATGAATCGGATATCGAACTAATCATTGACCAAGACCTGCAACTTGATCTACCGTTAAAACTAGTGAGACCACGGGAAATTAATCGCAATATCAAATCTATGGACAATAATAAAGCGCCGGGCTATGACTTAATAGACAAAAAGGTCCTCGAAGAATCACCACGCAAAGTGATAGTGTACCTTACAATGCTGTTTAATGCAATCCTAAGAGCTGGGTACTACCCAGACTTATGGAAGGTATCACAAGTCACTATGATCCACAAACCTGGAAAACCGATTCACGAAATAACTTCATATAGACCCATTAGTCTGCTGCCTATAATGTCCAAATTATTTGAAAAATCGCTACTACACAGAATGCTGGACATAATAAAAGAAAAGCATATCATACCAGACCATCAGTTTGGCTTTAGGCAAGAACATGCAACAACAGAACAAGTCCACAGAGTATGTAGAAAAATAAGAAACTCCCTCGAGAGGAGAGAATACTGCTCATCTGCATTTCTAGACGTACAACAAGCCTTTGACAAAGTGTGGCATAAGGGTCTTTTGTTTAAAATAAAATCCTTATTGCCACACACATTCTATAGGATTCTACAATCGTACCTGTCTAACAGACTATTCCAAGTTGAAGAAGGTGCCAGCACATCCGGTTTTTACGAAATTTGCGCAGGTGTGCCACAGGGCTCAGTCCTCGGACCCGTCCTGTACACACTGTATACATACGACCTACCACAGAGCCCAGAGATTACTATCGCCACCTTCGCTGATGACACGGCTCTACTTACCTCCAACAGAAGTCCCATTCTAGCCTCTAAAATTCTACAAAATGGCTTAAATAAGGTAGAAGACTAGTTGGCCAAATGGAGAATTGCAGTTAGTGTGTCCAAATCGGTGCACGTCACTTTCACGCTCCGAAAGGAAGACTGCCCCCCTGTCACTCTAAATGGCACCCAATTACCACATCAAAACACAGTCAAATATTTAGGAATGCATTTAGACCGCAGACTCACCTGGAAAAAACATATTCAAACAAAGCGAGACGAAATTAACCACAAATACAAGGGTCTCTACTGGCTAATGGGACGAAATTCAAAACTATCCACTGACAATAAGTTGCTCTTGTACAAAACCATTCTCAAACCCATATGGACATACGGAATACAGCTTTGGGGATCTGCTAGTGCCTCAAATATAATAATAATACAAAGAGCTCAAAATTACATACTCAAGCAAATATCAAACACCCCATGGTTTCTCAAAACTACAGAAGTCCATGAATTTCTTAATATGCCCATGGTAAAAGAGGAAATAATCACACATGGGTATAACTACAAACTAAGACTTCAAAAGCACCCCAATCAGCTAGCAGGACAGCTAACTATACCAGAAACTACTCGACGACTAAAAAAGCGGCGAGACATTTTTGATCAGGACAACCCAACAGACTGAGTTTAAATAAGAATAGGCAGGCTCCGCTGGGAGCGCCTAACACGTCAAAAAGCTCTCAACGTATCTACTTATAGTCGCAAAGACTGATTGTATGATTATTTAAAAAAAAAAAAAAAAAAAAAAAATTGTCATTAAAATATTAAGAGTCGAATAACAAATAATAAATAACAAATAATGTGACGGTAAATTTTTTTCCAACGCCGATAAAGAAGTTTGACTTCAAAAAGGAACATGGCTCGTAACCGAAAAACGTGACGCGTAACGAAAAAATGTTACACTAAATTTTTTTCCAACCCCGATAAAGAAGTTTCACTTCAAAAATGTTTATTGTGTCTCAAATTTTACATTAAATACATTCGTTGAGACAGCCCCCGTAAGTAGTCAGAGACACTTGTGTTGTGGTTGACTCGCTACTTCCCTTATTTATATGTACAATATTGAGACAGTTGTTAGAAAAGAATACAAAACAAAACCCAGCTAAGAAGCAAAGCCAGTAAAAAATAAAATGTAACTCTCATAGTTTCTCTGAACTTATTCTATGCATGGGTTTTTGTCTGTGTATGTGTGCTGTGTGTGTGTGTGTGTATGAGTGAGTGTGTGCTTGTTGTTAAGTATATAAGTATGTATGTGTAATATTTAAAGTAATATACAACTAACTATAATAATCAAGCAATATAGCGCATCATCAGGCTTGACCAAGTTACATGTCTATGCCAATCTAGTTTCTTATAACCATCTGTATAAGCACTGACCTACCTGAGACAAATGGCTAGGACATGTGGAAAAGATATATCAAAAAAGGTGATAAATAAATAAATCCAAAAAAATAAATATATATTTATAAAGAAACCTCCAATAACTGTCTTTATCTTAATATATATATATTTCTTGTGTGCGTGTGTATGCGACCGAACTCCTCCTAAACGACTGGACCGATTTTGATGAAATTTTTTGTGTGTGTTCAAGGGGATCTGGGAATGGTTTAGATTCACAAATCAGCCCGCCAGATGTTAAGGGTAGTCCACCCCTAATTTTTATTTTTTTATTTATAGATAAAATTTTATTTTTTATTTTTTTTATGTTACAGAATTAAAAAATACATACAACCCCTAATTTTCAACCCTCTACGATCAACCCCTATTTTTTTATTATAAATGATATACATGGCAAAACGACGTTTGCCGGATCGGCTAGTTAATATATAAAATAATAAGAAAAAAGGATAACCTCGCAGTTTCCAGTTTGTTTTTGTCACTGTCAGCAATATTGAGACGGGTTTTTATCAAATTACACACTTTGTCCACATCATCAGAGCGCCTAGTCAAGTCTGCTAATTGGTTCTTTAGATCCTCCTAAAAAACTATTATTATCTTTCTTTTCCCTAGAAGTTTGGTTGGACTAAAATACACTAAGATTTACAGAAATCAACAATTCTATAAACCCTCAATGGAGCAGACACACCTATGCTTATTATAATTTTTCATGCGCAAGGAAAGTAAACCTTCTTTACTTATTGTACCAAAAACAATTATGTTTCTTCCATATAAGCAAGATTTTTTTTTTCATTAACAAGACCTCAATAATGTACTGTATTTAAACATATGGGAATTTGGATTTAGCTAGCACATTTGTCTTGCATCTCAATCTTGCTCATTGATTATAGACTAGAATAAGCAAAACCGGTAAAATTAATAATTTTGTGGCATTTTTATATAATAGGACATACATTTAATTTGCTCTCCTGTTGTATTTGGGATTCCAATGCAGTTTGTTTTTTAGAAAATTCTCTCCGTGTTTTATCACGATCTATAGCCTCTGTAATGTAGAATAATTTTATTTCAAATGGTAACAGAGATAATTAACAGTAATGAAGTAAGATATCCTTTAAAATATACAATTCTGAACTGGCGATAATTACATTAACGGCAGTCTATAAAAAAAGCAAGAGTATTGCAGAAATAATTGTTTAATTTAGAATCCTATTGAAAGCTAACACTAACTCACCATCTAATTCGTGGCAAACTGCCTCAAATTCCATTTTAATATTATCGAGCCACTTTAAATTGTGAGACATTGTTTTGGTTTTGTATTAAACAATTAAATAATATGCCTTATTTCTTTTGAAATTTGAATAAAAGTTCAGTATGTATTAATGAATAATGATACCGTAGAAAGCTTTTCAAACTAAACAGTAAACAATGTACATAACGTTTTTGGAAATTCAAATATTAAGTGTAATTAGTAATACTTCCAAACGTCAATCTTAATATAACTTTTTAAGCCAAGTGCCAGATGTCAAGTGCCAACGTGCCTTGAAAAAATAATGACCGGTATCCTTAATCCCGTACCGGTTTTTCACTTAATTTCTAAAAGTCTTTATTAAGCTTTAAATTTTTTTTTATTTTATAAATTAAATTTTGTAAAAATAATAAGTAGTCACATATAAAATTATTTAACCTTTTTTTAAAATTTAAGTATTGATACTAGCGCCGCATAAGGATTAGGAAAGTTGGAAACTAACGCAGCCATTTTTGTGATGGCGGCTGATATTTATAGATCGTAGGGTGTTGTTAGAATTCAATAATAAATGCAGTAAAATGGAGGAAACGAAAGTGATTTATTACATAGATGACGAAGAGACGCCGTATCTCGTCAAAATACCTATATCACCAGAAAAAGTGACTTTGCTGGACTTTAAAAACCAGTTAAACAGACCAAACTACAAATTTTTCTTCAAATCTATGGACGATGACTTTGGTGTGGTTAAAGAAGAAATTGTTGATGATAACGCGCATCTTCCGTGTTTTAATGGTCGTGTAGTGTCGTGGTTAGTTTCAGCTGAGGGTTCCAATCCATCTGACGGTGCATCTCAGTGCACTGACAGTAATGCTGGTAAAACGAAGCAGACTCCAGGGGCTCCAGCAGCACCTATCACTAGAGATACTTGTACTGATACGGATAGCACTATAAGCTCGAGACCTGGACACAGGGCATCTTGTGACAAATACAAGTACAGAGGTCTGAGAATCAATGGTCATTCGAAATACAACCATGGTCTGGAATACGAGACGGCCTCTGTGCTCAGCTCTGATCTGGACTCCACTAGTCTATTTGATAGTCAATCTGAGATTACAACAACTACAGGTCGACATACAAATGCTTCAGTAGATCGAGCATTGACAGAATGTTCTAGTGTCTCTCATCTCCAGGTTAGCTCACGGAAACGTCCTCAAAGGAGAAGGAAACGACCACAGGTTATGTCAAGAACATCTTCCTACTCATCTATAACAGATTCCACAATGTCCATGCATATTATAACAGTGACTTTGAATATGGATACAGTGAACTTTCTGGGAATTTCAATTGTTGGGCAGTCAAATAAAGGTGGAGATGGTGGGATTTATGTTGGAAGTATTATGAAGGGTGGTGCTGTGGCTTTGGATGGCAGAATTGAGCCTGGTGATATGATTTTACAGGTAAATTTCCATATATTTTATTTATTACTTGTTTACTTACATGATACTCTCCCTCACTTTAATAAAAGAATTTTGAACAATACAAGCTTTCATCAACTATCTGTAGTAAATCTTAATAGTGTGTCACTATTCAAAAGTTTTGCTAGTTATAATTAAGCTTAGAATCAGGAACAAGACTTAGCACCAACTGTGACTCCACCATTAATTACACAACCATTAGGTGTCCATTACTTAGTTATTGTAAGTTAAGTGATTATTGTAAAAATTTAATCAAACTTAGCGTTCACTGTAAATTCTAATTCCGAAAAGAATTCCTTGAGCAAGAATTCACTTTAGATATATGTTATATAGCATTTGTAAAACTTGACTTCAGTCTTAGTATGTTTTATAAATGTCAGCTGGAATTTATTTGGTCTATATTGAAAATAATGGGTATCATGAGTGTCATAGGGAAGTTACATCTTATGTGGAGATATCACATACATATGCTATAAATATGTATATGACTTAAAAGTTATAGATTATAAGATAATAAAAAAAAACAATCTACAATCTTATTGATAAAGATTGACATCATGATTGATGCTTTGTGTAATTTACACATGAAGCTCCCCTTTGAGCTTATCTCTTGATAAACAACTAAAAAATTATTTCAAATCTAAATTTGTGCCTTCACTTACTGACTATTGATTAATATAGATGGCAGATCTTTGATTAAAAAATTGATGATGAGTGCACAAGGCTTATCACTAATACTTATATAAAAAAAGTAGTACTTAAGAGTCTAATTTTACCCACCACAATTATGATTTTAAATAAATTAGGGAAACATAACTATGTCTTATTGGTTACCTAAATAAAATAAATATATCTGAAGAATTTGGCGGCTTTTTCTTCTGTATTAGTAATATTGTACATATTATGGGTAGGGAAATCCGTGGGTGTACTGCCAGGGTTTGCAGAACCTCATTGTGGAGAATCAGCAGCATGTTAAAGGGTATTTATTTGGTTTGTCATTTCACACCACTTAGGTACTCCCTTCCTGTGTTAGTTTTTCTGGTTTATTTTAACATCTTTATAAAAGCCAGTTTGTAGAAACAAAATTGACCATGATTGATTCAGTACCTAATCTTGCTTCTATCCCTTCTATTAAATGGGACACCTGTATATTTAATCTGTCATAAAAATATATTTTATTGTTTGATTTGTGACCTTGTATTTAAGACATGGTTATTTAGACTCAAATTAGTTATATCTTTGTTTCATGTGAACTCCCATTGAATTGTTTATGTATAATATAAACATTCACATTACAGGCACTCTAATGTGTAATTCAATGCTGATTTTGATAAAGGATGAGATTTATATTTGATAGCATGGGAAATAACAATTAATATACATATAAATACAACTGTGATAATATATGTAAATGGAAACATCTTTTATTGAATTTGGCTAAAAAAATTAGACAATTTTTTTTTTTAATTTTTATAGAACAGGGGGCAAACGGGCAGGAGGCTCAACTGATGTTAAGTGATACCGCCGCTCATGGACACTCTCATTGCCAGGAGGCTCGCGAGTGCGTTGCCGGCCTTTTAAGAATTGGAACAATTATCGTAGGCAAACAAAAAGCTATATACTAAAATTACAATTGAACTTCAATCTTGAAAAAACTTGGTGAAACTATAAGCCTAGATGATAATCAAAATCTTCTTTTTTTACGTGAATTTCACATTTCAGGTGAACGACGTGAACTTCGAAGATATGACCAATGATGAAGCGGTTCGAGTTCTACGTGAGGTGGTGCAGAAGCCTGGCCCAATTAAACTGGTGGTAGCGAAATGCTGGGATCCCAACCCGAAGGGCTATTTCACCATTCCCAGGACTGAGCCTGTGAGACCCATAGATCCAGGTATCCTGTGCCATTTAATCATCACTACATTACAAATATTGTCGTTGGTTTAGGGAGCGTGCAAGTATTACGTCACGCAATTTTTTGAGTTTATGAGCCCCCCCCCCCCCCCAAGTAACGTAACGTTTTTCTGTACCAAATAGTGAAACGTTTCATGACCACCCAGTCACTCTTTATACCTAAAAGTTACCATTATGTGGTGTAAAGTACTGGAAAGTCAAAATAATATTAACAATAACGCGTAATTCAATCCCCGCCCCGCATCGTAACGTTTTACAAAAGGACACCCTTCCCCCCAAAATTCGTTACGTAATACTTGAATGCTAATGCATAGTCTGAGAAAAGGGGCCGTTCAAGAATTACGTAAGCCGATTTGCTGCAATTTATTCCCCCCCCCCCCCCCCGCCCCTCTTGTCAGCAAAAGTAAGGAAAGGACAATAATAGTACATAAACGTATTAACTTTTACCCACCTATAGTGTATACATAATACTAGAAAATTCGTAAAGACACTAGAACATCAAGTTAATAATGTTGTATGTCTTTCCAGGTGCGTGGGTAGCGCATACCCAAGCCTTACGCGAAGCATACCCGCCACCTCCGTTATCCACCTTGCCGGCGCCCACCATACCCGAGCGGGCATCTGACGCGGGCTCCATTCCAGCGCATGAACCACAGCTGTCCGTGGGCATGGACATGGCGCTGGTGGTTAGAGCTATGCTCAGGCCGGATTCAGGTAAGAAGATGTTCATATTAGGGGATCAAAATCTCTTCCAGGCAGAAGAGATAAGATCAATTGAAATGGCTCTGGACCGCACAGGATGAGAGATAGCAGGTTGAAATGGACAAAAGAAAAGAGAAATAAGGAAAAGTGGAAGACAGAGCAAGAGATGGGCAGATGATATAAAGAGAATAGGAGGCACAACTTGGACAAGAAGAGCTAACATCTGAAAGGAATGGAATCAGCTGGAAGGGACCTTTGTGTCACGAAATAATTTTTTGATAAATTTAGGAAATTCTAAGTAATACAAAAAAAAATCTTCTTCTACTTCAGTTTAATGAGCTATTTTGCGTGATTATTAACGAAAGAGCTATTGATTTATTAAGTAAATTATTTATATATTTGTTTTGTTCGCTCTGAAGTTTGAACCGAAGTTGTTTTACAATCCGGAACCTTTCAGATTGAAATTGAATCAATCGTTCGATTGAATGGAACGAACGAACTAGATCTATGCCATTACAAATTTAATCATAATAACAGTTGAATGTTAAATTTTAAATTAAAAAAAAAATTACTTGCAGGCCTCGAAATCCGTGACCGTATGTGGTTGAAGATCACAATTCCAAATGCATTTATTGGAGCCGATGTGGTAGAGTGGATTTTGCAGCATGTTGCTGGTATCACCGATCGTCGGGATGCAAGGAAATATGCTTCGCATATGCTTAAGGTATATTTTTTTTACAGGCTCAAATACATATAAAAACTGGCTTAAAGTTAAAACTAATTAAATTATTATATTAATTATTTTATTATTATTATAACTAACATAAAACTGATTGAATTAGATTCACTAAAAACTAACTTAACTAAACACTAAAGTATTTCCGAACCAATTCGACTTAGGGTCCTTCAAGAAAAGAGCGTACCAATTCTTAAAAGGCCGGCAACGCAATCGCGACCCCTCTGGCATTGAGTGTCCATGGGCGGCGGTATCACTTAACATCAGAGCCTCCTGCCCGTTTGCCCCCCGTTCTATAAAAAATAAAAATTGAAGAGTTAGACTTAGATTTACTAAGTCACACTCTATTATTGGACATTATCGTAAACAAGACTGTTATATATTAGGTCCTTACATATGAAATTGGCGTATTTCGTACTTTAATCACGATGTTCTCCTCTTTGGTAAGGAATTCCAAATTCAAATTTGTACAGCCGATTCTCAGACTTACTGAATGCATAATTTCATAAGAATCGGTCGAGCCGTTTCGGAGGAGTATGAGAACGAACATTGTGTCACGAGAATTTTATATATTAAATTTTGGCTTCAAGTGTGTGATGATTGGTGACATTTGATTGCACTTATAATTAACTAAAAGATATATGTAACTTAACTAATGTTAGGTTATTTGAAATATTGATGTAATTTCAGGCCGGCTTTATTCGCCATACAGTAAACAAGATAACATTCAGCGAGCAATGTTACTACGTGGCGGGTGAGTTGTGCGCTGATATGGCGGCGCTACGCTTGAGGCAGCCGGACGCTGATAGTCTGGCAAGTGACACGCTGGCGCCGCTGCCTAACCCCAAGTATGTATACAGGGTGTTCAAATTTACGAAACAAAAGCAGACCGGTTTGTGGTTGTCTTTTGTTTTTGATCTGTTTGTGGTTAGATTCTGAAGTCAAAATGTAAAATGTTAGACGGAATCTAAAGGTGCGTACAGACTATATAACATAACATGTTATACAACATTGCTATACAACATGTTTCAGGTAATGTGGACACTGAATGTTATAAAACATGTTGTAATAACATGTTAACCCAGCATCTACGTTTTTTTGTTTTTCTTTTGTTATTTAAAATGGTTATATAACATTGTTATATTGCATTGTTATTCTAATGTGTACAGTATTGTTTTATGTTATAATGTTGAATAACAAGGTTACATAATGTGGACGTGTTATAAGACACAAGTTATATAATATGTTACATGGTCTGTAACACCCTTATAAATAAATAACTGAGTCTGAACATCTGAGTCTATACGAAACGACGACTCATTGGTCTAGAGGTTAATACCCCTGACTGCGAATCCATGGGTTCGATCCCCGGCTGAGACGAACATCGATGTGATGAGCATTTGGTGTTGTGCTTAGGTCTTGGGTGTTTAAATATGTATTTATATGTCTATCTATCTATAATATGTATGTATATCCGTTGTCTAGTACCCATAACATTAGCATGGGACTAGGTCAATTGGTGTGAATTGTCTTTAAAAAAAAACATTTTATTTGTAAGTGAATGTATCCATTTTATTAAGTTCGGTGCTCCAGTAATTAAAGTTAATTCGATATATTGTTCGTATATTAATATATTTGTTATTTTTTTATTAGGTCACTTAAGGAAATATTTTATTGGTTTTATTTATATTTTAGAAATATTTTATTTATATTCTAGGTGGTCACGAAACGTTTTACTATTGGGTACAGAAAAATGTTACGGCGCGTTACATGGGGGGGGGGTCCAATAATTTCTTAATATAATAATATGTAATATTAAAAAAAACTTTTTCAGTATGATGGGTCCCGGATATATGGCGTATGCTGGATCGTACGGATACCAACCAATACCATTCAAGTACAGCTCATGCGTCACCAGCGAACACACCATTTATGGGTATGTATTTCATCATCCAATACAGTCGAGGTAGAATAAGAAGTTCCATCCGTATCACCTCGACGTCCGCCGTCAATACTTAAACATATTCAATTTTTTTTGACGTGACAACGTCTTATAATTCGATGGAGCCGGCTGCACGCATGAAAAAACATGTGGCAGCGTTACCTCGCTCTGAGGCGTTCCATTTAAAGCTTGAAGTGCAAGAGAGAGCGCGGAACGAGCGACAGAGAGGCACAATAGGCCTCTGCGTTCGGCAGCGTTTATTCGTTAAAAAAGGGTGCGTGTACTTATGTACGCGCGTAAGAAGTTATACTTCTTTGGCATTATTAAAAATAGTTTTTGATTGCATGCAAATAATTAATTACAATTAAATAATCAAAGACTGGAAAAGGAGTCATTATAGTCAATAAAGTTAAGTTTACATTTGAAAAAGTAATAAATAAGTATTATTATTCTCTTACATTAAGTGTAACATAAATTCTATTATTATTCGAATGTTGTTTTTAAATTATGTCCAATGCCGTAGCATCTTCCTTGGGCAACTTCATTCTGTCAATTTTGTGTCACGGTGCGCGCGCATCGTAAAATTTCACTCTGATCAGTTTTTCATAACGCGCCTAAAGAAGTATAACTTCAAAAAATTGACAGAATTGTATTTATGCGTACAAATAAATGTAACTTGATCAATTAAATTGTGATTTCCATTTACCTCCTTCTCTATATCCATACAAAATACTTATCAAACAAATAAAATTAAAGTTTTCTTTGGAAAAATGCAACCATTCCATCAGTATTTTCTTATGACGTTGTCACGTTCAACTATCGTCAGTAAACCGACTTTACAGACAACCGGTTTTTTTTACTGAATAAGGGAGCGTTCAAGTATTACGTAACGAATTTTGGGGGGAGGGGGTCCTTTTGTATAACGTTACGATGCGGGGCGGGGATTTAATTACGCGTTATTTTAAAATATTATTTTCGACTTTCCATTACTTTACACCATACATATAACTTTTAGGTATAAAGAGTCACTAGGTGGTCACGAAACGTTTACTATACTTGGGTACAGAAAAACGTTACGGCGCGTTACATGGGGGGGGGGGAAATGAAATGAAATAGTTTATTCTTGCAAGTAGGACTATATAAATCACTTTTACAATGTCATCCTAAACTAGATGAAGTCGACATTTCCTAACTGACTGCCCTGAGAAGAAATGTCGAAACAAACTCGGGGGTCTTAGTCTCTTTTATAGTCCAGATAATACAATAATAAATTAATAAATTGGTGTAAACAAATGCAGAGTATTTACTGGACTGGTCTTTGGAAGAAAGAACCAGATCGATCTGAGCAAGCCTGTGCCAGCAGACGACTAGCATGCCCCGAATAGCTCATGCAGCTCAACCATTTTTAAGGGAGCTGCACAACCCGGTACACAACAATACCGCCAGTGGCACCATAAAAATATGTGGGGCAACAACTCACTCAGATCGCCAGCCCAAAATAACTATAGACTAAAATGTATCAAATTATAAATCAAGCAAAAGAGTTTATGATATACCCGCATAATGTTTACACTTACAATGGATACAAAATGTATTTTTAAGGTGTACCTTAAAGCAAGGAAAAAATAATGAAATTGAAAAATATAATCGAAATATAAACATTATTCACTTGGCATGTCAAAGTGTAAAATATTGTATGCAAAAGCACAAAACATGTCAGTATTGTAGAAAAAGAAAAAATGAATATGCACTAAGCACAAAACATGTCAGTAATATAGAAAAAAAAAAAAAAATGTAAAAAAATGAATATGCACTAAGCACAAACATGTCAATAGAATAAAATAAAATGCATATGCAAAAGCACAAGACATGTCAGATTGTAAATATGTACAACATGCAAAAAAAAAAAAAAGAAGTGAAAGACAGCTTAAAAAAACACAAGGGATAGCTGTATAAGCGAGCAGCTCAATCCCAGGCGTTTCTATCATTTAAATAATCGGATATCCTGTAATATCCTTTAGTTAATAATTTTGATTTAATAAAAAATTTAAATTTCTTAAGGGGAAGTTTACGAACATCCATAGGAAGTTTATTGTAAAAGCGTATACATTGACCCATGAACGAGTTGCTTATTCTATGAAGGCGAGTAGCATGAACTGTTAAATTATTTTTGTTCCTAGTATTTCGGGAGTGAAGATCAGACAATTTGACAAAATCCGGTTCGTTTTTGTAAACATAAAGTAAATTTTCAAAAATATATTGTGAAGTTACAGTCAGAATGTTTATCTCTTTGAATTTCTCTCGGAGAGAAACTCTAGGACCTAAGTTATATATAGCGCGGACAGCCCTTTTTTGTAATAAGAAGATTGTATTAATATCCGCACAGTTTCCCCAAAGGAGAATGCCGTACGTCATCAAGCTATGAAAATAACTGAAATAAACAATTCTGGCAGTATCCACATCAGTAATTTGTCTAATTTTCCTTACAGCATAAGCAGCTGAACTGAGCCTTCCAGACAATTTGTTAATGTGTGGGCCCCACTGTAGTTTAGCGTCAACAGTAATGCCAAGAAAAACAGTTGACTCAACAGGGTCCAACTCTACTCCATTCAGTTGTACATTGGTGCTTAACTGCCTCACATTAGGCGTAGAAAATTTTATTAATTTAGTTTTACTTGAGTTCAAAAGCAGATTATTAACATTAAACCAATGGACAACCTTAGATAGTGCCAAATTAACTTGGTCAAAATTTTCAAGTTGACGCTTAACTTTAAAAACAAGCGAAGTGTCATCCGCAAATAATAGGATTTTGTGATCATCCCTTACACAAAAAGGTAAATCATTGATATAGATAAGGAATAAGAAAGGACCTAGAATTGAACCCTGCGGAACACCCATAGTTACCACAGATCCTTTTGATTTTTTGCCATTAATATCTACACTTTGTATTCTATTGTCTAAATATGAACTGAGAAGTCTAAGAGCCTTATTTCTAATGCCATAGTGGTGTAGTTTCTTGATAAGTGTGTCATGGCAAACACAGTCAAAAGCTTTGGACAAGTCACAGAATATGCCTAAAGCATCCTGTGAATTCTCCCAAGCCTCGAATACATTTTTGAGTAGTTCCACACCTGCATCAGCAGTAGACCGACCCTTAGTAAATCCAAATTGTTTGGAGTGAAAAAGATTCTGTCTGTTAAAATGCTTTAGCATTTGCTTTAAAATTATTTTCTCAAAAATTTTGCTCAGTGTAGGCAAAATTGAGATAGGGCGAAAATTCGTAGGATCGGTTGTACTACCAGATTTGAAGAGTGGAATCACCTTGCTTAACTTCATTAAGTCCGGAAACACACCAGATGCGACACAAGAGTTGAACACAATTGCCAGAAATGGGGAAATACATTCAATTATTGAGGATATTATTTGAACTGACAACCCCCAAAGATCGGTGGACTTTTTTACTTCCAAATCTTTAAATGCATCTAGAATGTCCTTAGCACTAACAACTGTAAATTCAAAACTTGTCCCACATTCTGCGACACAGTCTTTAAGTATGTTGTATGCGGAGCCGGAAGACGACAACAAAGTTTGAGTTGTTAATACAGGAATATTAGTGAAAAAAGATTCAAACTCGGTTGCCACCTCCAAATCCGCCCTAACATCTATATCATTAATTTTAAGATGAAAATCATTATTCTTAACTGTGGTTCTTCCTATTTCAGAATTAATAATATTCCAAGTAGTTTTAATTTTGTTTGCAGAAGATCGTATTTTGTTTTTAATGTGTAAAGATTTTGCGGCAGCGCAGGCTCTCTTAAAAGTCTTAGAGTAATTTTTAACATACTCCCTAAACCTTTCACTATGATCATGGTTCCTTTCATTATATAATTCAAATAATCTTATTCTGCTTTTAAAAATACCTGGTGTTGCCCAGTCACTAAACAAAACTCGATCACTAACAGAAACTGATCTAGATGTAAAAACTTTCTTAAACTGAGAATTAATCATGTTAAATAATGAAGAGTAAGCTTGGTCAGGGTCATGGTGATAAGGCAAACCAGGCAGTTTTTCATTTAAATTATTTTTAAAAAGTTCTAAACGATAACTGGTTACTGGAACAAAATTAACATTTTTTCGATTTGCTTTAACAATGTCTTTAGTAAATGAAACCAACTGGCCACAGTGATCTGAATCTAACAGATTAATAATTGAATAGAAAGTTGGCTTCACATTTGTAAAAACATTGTCAATACAAGTGGCACTGGTGGCAGTTATTCTAGTTGGCTCAAGGAAAATATTATATAAATTATATGATTTCAATAAGATTAAAAATCTATTAACAATACTAGATTTATCTAATAAGTTAATATTAAAGTCTCCACAGACGGCAACTGTTTTATTAGTATTAGATATTTTTATTAATACATCTTCTAGGATTTTTTCAAAAGTATCGTATAAAGTACTAGGGGGCCTGTATACACTCAATACAATGAACTGCTCAAGCTCAATACATGCTATCTCAGCAACTCGCTCAACAGACAGGCTCACTATGTCGGTACGTTCTTTAAATTTAAGATTATTCCGAGCAATAATTAAAGAGCCTCCACGTATTAAATTAACTCTGCTGAACGGGCTGGCTACCAGATGATTGTTGAAGCTAAACATGAACTGGTGGTCCTTTAACCAATGTTCAGTAATACATAAGATATCAATGTTATTACAGTTCATGAACAACTCCAACTCCAATTCTTTACCCATCAAACCCTGAATATTCTGATGTACTAAATTTAAAATATGCTTATTATTGATTTTATTATTGACATTTAAGGAGTTTGATGGATCTCCTAATAAACAACTATGACTAGAACTATTGCCAGAGATCACCTCTTTTGTCTTAAAATCTAATTTAAATAATTACTTGGAACAAATTCCAAGGTATCTTGAGAAAAGGTACTATTATCTATCTGCTCAATAGGAGCAGATTGGTTAGCCAAACATTTGGCTTCGTTCAAAATACAATATGATAGCGAATTTGCTACTTGTCCAATATAATAATTACAAAGATAATAGTTATCTTTTGTCAAAAAGTAATTATAACTAATGATGACATTAGTGTCAATAAATTCAAATTGTTTATTATACAGTGTCATTGTATGAATTTTATTATTGCATCTGTACCTAGCATTGTTTTCGGTCTGTGACATACCTTTTCCATAAGGAAAAGCAAATAAGACAACTTTATTTACATTAAGTTTTGATAACTTTTCAAAATAACTGATTAACATATTTACTGTTACATTACCTCTTCTCCCAATTAAAAGTACAATAGTTGTGGATGGGCAATAACTATTACTTACTATTTTATCTAATATTTGTTTATAGGAAGCTCCAGGCATACAACAATTTATGACCTGAGAACCTAAATTTTGGTATAACTTATGAGATATGTTTTTGCCCATTTCATCGCTAAATATCATTATTTGATTTTTGTTTATTACATTAGATTTAACATTCAGGTTTACATGTGTGGCGAAGGAAGTACTTGTGAGGCTATTACACAACTCCGCAGAATGAGTCACAGGTGGCAACGACTCCAGAGAAACAGCTGGCTGTGAACAACCCGACATATCTGTTTTACAGTCTGATGTTTGACTGTTTACTAAGGAGTTGAACATCCTTTCATTCTCACTACACAGATCTATCAAGCCATCCATTGCCAGTATATATTCTCCATGGGGGGTTAATAATCTCCAAAAATTGCGTGACGTAATACTTGAACGCTCCCTAACGTGGATTGAAATTAATGTATTTTTTAAATGTAACTATTTTAATATGTATTCATTATTTCAGCTACAACCGCGAAGAAAGTGTTCTGTCTGGTAGTGGAGGCTCCAGCGCTGGGTCTGATCATCTCACAGCGAAGGAACCAGCTGGTATGTATACTATGAAAATACCGAGATTCGAACCCAGGAACTTATAATTAGCAATTAAACTGTAGACTTGGAAGCAAAACTATATTTTTTGAAGTGAAAACTTCTTTAGTGACGTTGTACACTTTTTTTGCAATGGGTAAAAAAATGTTAAACTCGCGTCAGGACACGTGACCTGATCGAAAATTCGTAAGACGGATGGAGAGTAGACAGCTGGCGCGACGTATTTCAATATAAATTGTCATATTGTGTACTATAGCGCAATAAATAAATATTGTATTCTACCACATAAATGATAGCACTTTTATACTGATAATTAAAGCAATTCGTGCAAAATTATTCCCTAACCATTCCAAAATAACAAAATTGCATAACGTTAATATTCAAGTTTTCACTTCTGCCGGCACTCCCGGAATGCAACCCGTCGTTTTTTTATTTCTTCCCTTTCTCGTGTTAAAATATGTGACTTCAAGTGAAATAAATGTATAAATGAAAAATGTATCAATAACTTTGTGTATATTCATACAGAATATTTGTATTCCTTACATGAAAACAATCAAAAAGTGTGCCCAAATATCCATAGAGTATTAATAAATTTAATAAATAATTTATTAATTATAATATATTATTAATATTTAATAAATTCTGCAGCGAGCCGTGAGGGCGAGGCGAAGTCGTCAAGCGGGTCTGGGACGAGCGTGGTGGAGGGGGGCGGGGGCGGGGGCACGCGGCGCTCGCACTCCAGCGGATCCGACCGGGCGCACGACAGGCCCGTGCTGTTCCTATAACGGTTAGTCACCTCAATATTCCAACTATAATTACACTAGTACTGTGTTTTATTTTTGAATTACACTTGTACTAAATTTAACCCTAATAATGAGTCCGTGCTAAGGTTAGTGACCTCATTTTTAGAATATTCCAATTATGAATACACATGCACTGTGATTTTGTAATTTACTCAGGGAGTGTTCTATTTTTAAATTTTACTATAGGCAAGTACAAGTCTTAATACACGTTCCATTTTTAAATCAAAATTCTATTTTTGGCTGTGCTAAAGGTTAGTGACCTCATTTATAAAATATTCCAATTTTAAATTACTGTAATTTATACTTAACTCTATAACAGTGTTCGATTTTTAAATAATAGTTGTCTCAGCACACATTCCATTTTTAAATTACACTTTTACTAATCTAGACCGGGTCGGCTGATTCTAAAGGTGCGTACAGACTTTATACATGTTATACAACATTGCTATACAACATGTTTCAGATAATGTGGACACTGAATGTTATAATAACATGTTATTGATATGTATTGTTATTTAAAATGGATATATAAGATTGTTATTCTAATGTGTACAGTAGTAGTTTTATGTTATAATGTTGAATAACAAGGTTATATAATGTGGATGTGTTATAAAACACAAGTTATATAATATGTTACATAGTCTGTACGCACCCTAACAGTCTCTTAGCACATTCCCTTTTGAATGGACACGGTCAAATTTAAAAGTTTCTAGAACTTTTTATATAGAAAAATTTTATTACAATATAATTAAAATTTCCCCCCAAAATCAGTCAGGCTATTAAACAATTTATCTTTTATTTTAATTGAAAATACCTACTTAAGTAATTTTTCATGTTTTCTTTTTTCAGGACAAAGTTGTAAGAGTCCGCTACTGCCAAATAAGATAGTCTTGTATTAACGTAGTGTAAGAGTAATAATAATATAATCATGCGGTGGTACCACCGATATTATTGCCATTTTTTTTATATATACCCACATTGGTACACAAATCTGACAAAAAAAAAATTATGTTTATTTTATTAGATTGATATGATATATTTATTTTGATTATTAATATTTCTGTATTAATTGCTGGTACTTTTTTACGTTTTTTACTAATTTTTGCTAATTTTTTCACCGATATTTCATATACATTGCAAATATAATAAATAAAAATGGAGGTTATACAAATTGAACACATTTGCTTTCAAAGTAAATTTCCATTTCATAATTTTTGTTCACATATTCTCGAAAACAAAGCTAGTTTTTCACCGGAGCACCGCACTTAATAAAATGCATGCATTAACTAAAGGCCGGCCAAAAAGAATTGCCACCTTTGTGACATGTCAAAAAATGATAGCTCTCAGAATGAGGCATTTTTCTGACAGCTAAGAAAAGTAGTTCCAAATTAGTCAATAGATGGCATTTTCAAGAGGGGGTTTTGTTTTTGACGTGATAACGTCTTTAAAATCGTTTTAGTCGGGTGACATGTTCAGAAACTTGTGTCACACCAAAACCTCACGAGCGCGATCGCAGGTATAACGAGAGAGAGACGGACCGATCTCCCGTCTCATCTCGAGCGCTGCCAGTCATTCCGTGAATGTATGAAGAAAAATGTATATCATAGTCGAATAAGTAAACTTGTCATTTTACACCCGAAATTTATCATCAAAAGTGTGAATAAAACGATAGATGTAATTTAAAATTTGAAAAAATAGTTATCTTCATTAATTCCTTACTTCCCAAAAACTTATATCACCAATAAGACGTTATCACGTAAACATCTCGATCGTAAACCTACTTTACAAACAACCAATATTTTTTTTAATGGGACTACATAATCAGTTCAAAAGGGCATTAAAGATACACATCAGAATGAGCCCATTAGACTAAAATTGGGCTAGCTGATGGCGACGTGTATCTCGTTCGTATATACTTAATATTAAATTTCTCATGTAAATAAAAAATAATTTTTGTAATGAGAAATAAAGTTCTTTTAACATTAAACATTACATACCTATGGACGAGCGTCGCTTTCTTTCCAACAAGTCTTGCATTGCGTTTTCGTAGCTCGTTTTTCAGGTCTGTCACAGACCAAGAACCGTAATCTTCTCACGGATGATGGTAAACTCATCATGAGATCGAAGTCCAAAAAACAGGTAGTCAATCGTAACGGCAAGCAAATGTCCAGGGTGCACGCGAAGGTCAGTCCAAAGAAAAAGCCAGGGTCGTCGTAATAATAACAAAATAGAGGAGAACAGAACATTCGCGTAACCACCAAGTTTTTATCTGTGGCAAGCAAAAACGAAAAGGTAAACCCTTACGATCAAGCGCCATCTCAGCGTAGCATTTAGAACTATCTTTTTGAAGTTATACTTCTTTAGGCGCGTTATGAAAAATTGATGAGAGTGAAATTTAACGATGCTCGCGCACCGTGACACAAAATTAACAGAATGAAATTGCCCACGGAAGATGCTACGGCATTGGACATAATTCAAAAACAACATTCGAATTATAATAGAATTTATGTTACACTTGTAAGAGATTAATAATAAATATTTATTTAATTTTTCAAATGTAAACTGAACTTTATTGACTATAATGACTCCTTTTCCAGTCTTTGATTATTTAATTTATTAAATTATTTGCATGCAATCAAAAACTATTTTTAATAATGCTAAAGAAGTGTAACTTCTTACGCGCGTACATAAGTACACGCACACTTTTTAATATATTTTTTTAATAGCTGTCAGAAAATCCCTCGTTCTACGTAATGAAAAATCAGAGTGTAGTATAATTTATTGGTTTTTCTTAAAGCTGTTTTGGAGAATAATATTGGTGAATAATCTTAGCAGGAATTGGTGGTAATTTTATTACTATATGTTTGAACTCTTATCACATAAACATGTTTGTGTACCAATGTGAACAATTTTAGATTTTTTTTACGAAATATTTACACGGAATTGAACAAGGTAACGTGCCATTTTTTTTTATCAGCGAGCTTCCGCGTACAAAAAGTTTTTTTTTATTTGCTTGAATTTAAAAAAACGGTATTTTTTGTTCGATAATCGTTTATTGTTATTTAATTGATAATTTTTTGGGTTCGTAATTTTGTCTATGCTCACAAAATTACGAATACAAGAAACTTAGTTCAAGTTATGCCATAACAAGTCTTATGTATATTATCTTTAGGTCTAGAATTGTGAATATGTTAGTCGTCGTTAGGTCTTACGCTAGGTAGGTGCTGTAGTTCTAGTATTTATAATGAATGTAATTTGACGTTTTGGAGGCCATTTTTGTAAGGCCTTTAAGGCGTTCCAGTTCCAATATACGAATGGTAATTGCTACGAGTCGTTCTTTTGTTGACAATATTGTGCGCATTTAACACTTGTTTGTATGAAGGAACACATCGGTAGGAGACTCAAAAATTCGATAGAGAAAGGCATAGAAAGCTGATCATCTACTTGCCTATAAAAAAATTATCACGATACACAAATCTGGGACCAAGGGTTGTTACGCTGTTTGATTAAGGAAAGGTATTACCATACGAATGACTGAATTGTTCGTATTATCAAACGAAATAGGTTAAAATATATAATTAAATATTAAAGAGAGAAATTGGTGTTCTTTCTCCAACCGAAAAGGCGAATCCTCTACTAGTCTAACCATCGACCTGCCTTTTCAAAGTTATACCTTTTTTGGCGTGTTAGTAAATTTTGCGCAACACCGTCACAAAAAACCGACACCCTGAAGTTAGCTATAGTCATCATTTTAGTTTTTTTCTATTTCTGGTGTCGTTTTTTCTACAAACGTGATTTTTTATCTTGTTATAAAGAAGTATAACTTCTAACGCGTGTACGTCAGTACATTAAGTTTTTTATCACGCTCTTGACATGGTCATGTCAGCTCAGCTCGGGCTTTTCTGGTGATTAGCGCATGGGCGTCTCCTACGAGACTCGGACCTCGCATTCGGACGTCCCAGAGTGCTCTATCGCCTGAAAAGCAGGACAAAAGCTTACTGGAGTGAAGTCTGTAGTAAAGGTTCACGCTTTCCCAGTTGAAGGCTGTTCTTTATTCTTACCTGATTCCTGACTTGCACAGTTCGAGAAGTTCTATATATGCTCAATTGAAAACACTTCGCTAGCGCGTTTTAATGTGTGACGTCATCGCATGTTTGACCGGTGGATTGTAGAGGTCGCTAGAAACTATTAATTACTGGAATGATTTCAAAATTCTTTCACTGTTAGAATGCTGCTATCTTTCAAAAATATGACCAGAAATTTAGTCTAATAAATAATATACGATTCGTAACAATTACTAACGTTATTTTAAAGAACTTGTGACAAATTATCTCTATGCAACAATTAATGTGCAAGAACTGTCAAATCGTGCGTTTGACAGCATTGTGTTGTGATCAAAAATGGCCTCCAAACGTGAAAGAAATGGAAATGTGTAGAATTTTTTATTTTATTACGCAGTATGTTGACGTATTTATATTATATGGCAACTTTAGAAGGTAGGGTTGCCAACGAATGTATACGTAGAAATTATTAATTCAAAATTAATGAGGGTAACATTGTATCGAAATTTAATACGCTAATATGCTAATTCTGATGTTCATAAATCCACAGAAAATTCATGAAAAATACCAGCTGACCCTTGTATGGTGAGTCGTGCATATGACGTCATATTTGATGGTTCTATTAATTATGACGTCATCTAGTTATATCACAGACTATAGATATGGATATTAGACAGTATTTTTTTTATAAAAAAACATTTGTGTTATTAAACTGTATTACTATACAACAGATTCATAAACTATATGTTTGTCTATGAACGCGATAAACAAAGACTAATGGATTTTCGTATAGTTCACTTCTTGATGAAGGTTTAAGTCGATCCATAATGGTTTTTATATAAACTCAAATATTATTATGAAGGCGTCACTATTTGTCTATGATCTTAAAAATGCTTGCGAAGCTATGGGTAGAAGCTCACTTAAGGTTTTATATGAAGCTAAACAAGAATCTAGAATCAGAGTTAGCATCTTAGCTACAGATGGGTAACGCGGCGCTGGCACTTGACAATTCACTTTATGATAAATACATTTTTATGACTGTCTTTTATGTATTTGATAATAATTTCGACAAAAATGCTGTTACATTTTTGTCGAGATAATTATTAAGTATAAATCGGTAAAAAACTAAACAAATTGACATTTGTCATCTGTCAAAGTTTGGCAGACTTAATGGTAGCGTTTTAGGAACATAATAACTCTATTATAGAGTATGTGTACAAGGGAGCGTTCAAGTATTACGTAACGCAATTTTGGAGATTATTGACCCCCCCTCCCCCATGTAACTCGCCGTAACGTTTTTCAGTACCCAAGTATAGTAAAACGTTTCTTGACCACCTAGTGACTCTTTATTTACTATTATGTGGTGTAAGTCGAAAATAATATTAACAATAGCGTGTAATTCAATCCCCGCCCCGCATCGTTACGTTTTACAAAATGCCCCCCCCCCCCCTCCCAAAATTCGTTACGTAATACTTGAACGCTCCCTAAGAGTAAATATAATTCTTGTTTGCGTCATTTTCATTCGCAAAGTTTTTATTTCGTATTATGATTACTGTATTATATTACAGTCATTTGTCAACTTGACATACAGGACTCATACTTATCACTAAGTTTCGGCTCTGAATCGTGGTATTTCCCTCACATAGTAGTTAATCAGCTTTTCAAGATAATTTAAAAGTGATCTCAAATATCAAGACTAGTATTATTTTTAAGGGTTTTTCGCTAAATTTGACTAAAATTGGCAATACAGAACGTAGAAGGCGCTTTTTACATGGCTTAGGGACGCGATAATGTATCGTCGATTGATATTTGACTCCAAACACATTGTCAAGTGTCATCTGTCAGAATGTAGAAGGCGCCGCCTGCGCGCGCGCCGCGTCCCTGGCTTAGGGACGCGGTAATGGCCTCCATTGGAGGTTTGTTACGTCAAGTGTCAAATGTCAGCTGTCATATTTAGTTGGCGCAATTGGACAAGTTACCCATCTGTAGCAAGTGTATATAAGTATATATAGGTTTGGAACGGTGCAGCTTGTAATCTGTAGATTATGTATTTATTTAGAATTATTTGTGGACATATCAACGGCTTTTCATTGGTTTTTGGCTGATTGTGCACGGGCGGTTTCGTCGTGGCGTTTCTTAACAATATTATTCTGTTTCTTAAAACTTGTGGAAAACTGAATTATAAAAATTTAATTGTTTTTCTTTTATATTAACGTTTTTAAATGAAAGACGCTCAAGGTCCATATTATAATTTGTATCTCAAGTCAGTCTCGTCTTGGGCGCTGTCAAATAAGTCAAAATTAATACAAAACAATGACTTGGCTCTTGAAACTAGATTTAAGTTTGATTGACGTTTTACAATACGGATCTATTCAGGAACGAGAGTTAGCAAAAATTCTGACTCATGTCAAAATACATTTCTAACGTACGGAAGTCGTAGTTCGCGCTATGACGATAGAGGGCAATTAGACACAAAAAATTCTCATACAATTAATCCGCCAAAATCGTGCATGTCTATCGAATAAAAACGCGACAAAACCGTTCGTGTATAAACGCCTTTCTAGTCCGCAGTTGAGCTGCGATGAAATTGGTTATTGCATTATTATTTGTAAATACTTTTTTAATACTCATCGGTCACACAAAACGCATTTATTATTTTAAGTGAAACGTATTGGCGATATTTTTGTATTTGATATAACACACAACATCGACACTAAAACAAAATTGTTAAAAGGTTTTTGCCTAATGTATACTTGTCTCTTTTCATCACAGCGTACGCACAATTTGTGTGAAAGACACAAACGAGTATTGTGAATGGTTTTTATTTATAATCTATATGTTGGAGCAATGGCGTCAACTATCAATTGTCATTGTCAAATTATGATCTCTGTGACAATGACAGTTGACAGTAGCGCCATTGCTCCGACGTATAAATTATTAGAGTTGCATGAATCGGGTTACTTGATGTATGACAGCTCCGGAACTTTCGTCTTTTTTTTTTAATTCCTCTTCATTTCGTAAGACCTAGGGCTCCAGAGTATGCTATAAGGACCGGACTGCAATTCCAAGTAATACAGTTTAATATTCATTTGCCGGCTTGCCTAGATCCAAGGCTGTTGGATAATTTTTTTATGAAATATATATTATTAATTACAAAAGTATCGCCAGTATATATGTTGTGATAGTGGCAGCCTAAATTATGTTTATCATGTGTATATTTACAGTTATTTTTGAGAATATTTTCGACGGAGACGTTGTTTGTGTAATTTTTAATAAAGAAATAGCAATTTGTAATTGTGTTTTATTATTCCTTTCGTAGGCGATTTGATAATTAAAAAGAGTGGCGCTGAGTTTCTTGTCAGTTCTTCTTGCTTGCTCTAGGGTTGTGACATTCAGCATAATAAATAATAAATCGATTTTTTCCTAATTTTTGAATTCATTTCGACATAAACGATTTTTCATCTGCCACCTCCAACTATTAGGGATATTCGATATACATCGATGTTTACAATGCGATACATTGAATCCGATGCTTTGAAGATGTATTGATATACTCGATAATTTGATTATTCTTAAACGCTAATTTGTTTTTATAATTTCTATTGTTTATTTTTAGTTTATAAAACCATGAAAAATAAAATATTTAGGGTGTTTATTTTGAAATTAATTCAAAAATTAGGAAAAAATTGATTATTTTTTTAAGTAAAATCGATTTTTCATGCTAAAAAAACAATCAATTAATAAAAAATCATTGATGGTGGGCTTTCGATTGTGACTTCGATGTCAATATCGATGTTTTTCTGACATCTATCATTACTACCCTGAATCTTAAAATACCATTCATGGTCTCTATAGCCTAATCTGTGTCTAAATGGGGCTAAAATATTCATGTAATTCTTATAAAATTGTTTATCTTAAAAACATTTTATCTCCAGTATTAAGTACTAGAGGTGTTAAATCTCTTCTAAGGTGAAATATTAAATTGCACGTAATTTTAAACTAATTTAGATGTAGCAACTGCGTTCTATATGCGCGCAAATGGATGCTGATACTAGGGGCCTTCTCCACAAGCGAGAGAATCGCGACGATACAATCGTTCTGCCACGCATTTCTATACAATCTCATAGAACGTGTCTCCACACGACGATCTTCACGCGGCGATGCGACGGGTGGTTGAGTGCGCGCGAAACGTCATTACATCGCTGCGAGCCTGTCGCTACTGGTGGCGCGCACGTCGCGCACTCGCCGCGGAACGTGGCGCTCTCGCAGAGAGCGCGCGACGTGCGTGACCATACATCAATAAAAACAATACATCCATAATAAATAATTATTTTATTGACTGATTTAGACACTACTTATTTCGGTCTCGTCTTGCACCACTGAACTCTAAATGAACACTGAACAAAATAAGAGCACAACGTGTCGTCAAAGAAACGCGGCGATTCCGTTACGAGTCGTTGCGGATACGCTGTGATTCCGTTACGAATCGCGACGATACGCTGGCGGAATAATCGCTCGTTCGTGGAGATTACCCGACGATAAAAACGCGGACTCGTCGCGATTCTCTCGCTTGTGGAGACGGCCCCTTATCACTAACTTGCCTGAAGAAAAATTATATTTAAGTCGCAAAAATGTGTCTTTGCTATTGGGATTATGGTAGGTACATAACAAAAGATGTTGGATTGATGTTACATTGTGCACTTTTAAAAGCACATGACACTATGGTAATCCTTGGCCGTTTCCCGCCAAAACATTAGTTCAGATTGACAGGCATAGATCACAAACTTGTAATGGAAATGAAACTGATTAGACACGGAAATTTACACCCGGATGGTAGCGATAAAGAGCAGATATTAGGAAAGAAAAAAACAAAGTATTTTGTATATAATTTTTAATAAAATATACTTTAAAATATTTGTTTAACTTGATTATACCCTAATTGTAGCTAAATTGTTGCATCTGTGACCTGTTAAATATATATTCGTGACAAATAAAAATACAAATGTAATTCAAACAATTACCTGTAAAATAATTATTAACATAAATACATTCGATATACAAGGTTGAATATTGACTTTTTTAAAATGCCATTCGTATATGTATATAAAAAAATTGTAAAACAATTGTAACGCGTTCTTTGATACGTTTCGTACTTGTCAATATACATTTTGAAGTAAGGTTAAATGGAGAAAAATAAATAATAATCTCGAAGAAGATTCATCATCAAGCATTAGTAGCAACCAAAGTAAAGCTAGAGACAAGTTTTTTTTTTAATTCACCTCGTCTTGCTCAATAAAAAGTAATATAAAAAAAAATGCTAATGGAATTGTCAAAAAACTAAAGCCGCCATTACTTGAGTGTCTGTCAAAATGCAAATAAGAAAAGTAAATTTGGACTTTGACATATAGCATGATTTAATAGTTATCATAGTATATAAACTTTTCGCTGATTCTCTGTATATATTGAATCACCTTTTAAAAGCGTCTTAAACTAAAGCTTAAATCGACCAATATTTATTTAATTAAATAAAAAAATTCCGGTCAAGTTAAAATAATACTTAATTATAATACATTTTATTAACAATAAATGAATATGTATTCCATGAAGATGTGTTTAAATACATTTGAAACAAACTTTTGTATATATGTTTGTTAAGTATAGTAAATTTAATAACGTATCACTGAAAAATAATACGGTGACCCGTAGGTCTTAAACAAATGAATCTGTCAAGATATAACACCCCCGTTTGCGTCAGAGGTTAATGTATCGTAAATAAAATTTAACATTACACTAATATTAACTTTATTATTGCTTTATTTGCCTAATTAATTTGTGACATATTCATGTATACTGGAAAGTTTATATAATTAATTTCTGAACGAACACATATTACATAACAATAGACAAATACCCTAGCGTTGTCTTTATCCTGAATAGAGTATATATTCAACAGATTTCGACTTGGGAACAGATAACATAAAATTGAAGACTATTTTACTATGGTGATGTTACTGACAGATAGACATAATAGTGTGTGCGTAAAGAGAACGAAGGTTTAAGGTTTGAATCAGCGTAATTATTTTCAATAGTGATACTAATAAAAGAATAATATTTTGGTAAATATAAAATGCATGGTAAAGAATATAAGTTTGCATAGCCGCCAAATGTGTTCGCTTTCTGCACAGACTATCAAAGTTTTACCGGACGAAATTGAACCATAGAGATTAACGTGTCAGCTTGAATGTTGAAATATTATTTCAGAGGTACGCAGATGTTCACAACCTGAAACAAAGAATATTTTAATAATGAATATATCGTAGGTAATTTTTTTACGGATGAAACGTAATAATAATAATATTAGCGTCACGAAGATGTGCAGCGTTTTTGTCGAAGAAAAGGGAGAGGGTGATTGAGACCGATTTAGAGAGAGTGAGAGGGGCGAATTACCTTATAGAAATTCTATTTTTAAAATTAAAATTTCGTAATGAGAATTTATGAAATAGTTTTTATTATCGAAGAAATAAATTAAATTTATATAATTTGTATTCATTTTCGAGACTGGATAATTTAATCACAATGAAATTCATTAAATTCCTAACATATTTTCTTTTTTCCCTCCCTCGGAAATCTAGTTTTAGATTTGTATAAATATGTTTTATAGTCTTTCGATAATCGTACCTTTGAGACGAGAAACTCTATCCATCTAAATGGGTCTTAACCCTCTAAAAGAATGTCTGTTTAGATTATATAAACCCGTGAATAGCTAATATTTTAATCACATATGAAGATAAGACTAAACACTCAATCTATATGAAACTAGTGACAATCTAAAATTTCATATCGGCAATACAGTGTTGACCTAGTGGCTTCAGGGTGCGACTCATCTCTGAGGTTGTAGGTTCGAGACCCAGCTGTGCACCAATGGACTTTCTATATGCGCAAACATTCGCTAGAACGGTGAAGGAAAACTGCTTGCCATAGACCCAAAAAGTCGACGGCATGTGTCATACTGATGAACTTGCCTATTAGATTGACAAATGATCATTAGCTATACAGATATCTGAGGCCCAGACCTAAAAAAGTTGATGGCCATTGATATATTTTATTTATTTTTTAAAACTTGATGAAACTTAACATGGGTAATAGTTGATATAAAGACTCTGTAATCAAATATTCAATATTACGCCTATCGGTCTATTTAAAGAATAATTCTCTTAATCTAGTTTTGATTACCATAAGACTCGTCAAAAGGGTTTGTAATCTATGTCTGCAGATAGATAATCGAAATATCGACTTGTTATGAAGTAATCGGCACGAAACAGGGCTTTAAAAGCTTTATAGAGTAAAATTACTTGTAAATAATCTTTAATTTACCTAAAAATAATGTTTTTTATTCACATCATATTATTAGACTTGTGTAGGTACTTTGTACGCACGCACTTTTTATTTATATACGTACTATACTAGTGTGAACTACAAAGAATCCGCAGTACTAAATATTGATAACCTATCACAGGAAACATTAAAACACATTAATTGATAACAATCATAACACGATTTTTACGACAGTTGTAAATTTGAAAATACAATTTAGATATCGGCATTTAATGTCTGATCACAACAAATTAAAATTCCACGTAATATTTATAATCAACTGGCGCAATAAAATGCCAAAACTCTATCCGTTACTTCAAACATATTTATTTCATAAACAAGGTCGTCCTATAGGGGCCTCATAGCCTAGCGGTCTTATTAAGTGGCAGCTAAGTGAGATGTACCGGGTTCGATTCCCGGTTCGAGGGCAAGTTTTAATTTAATTTAAATTTGTTCTCGGCCTTTGGGAGGGTTGTGCGGTACCGGGCGAGTGCCTAATCCGTACATGGAGGACACGGTCGAATTTCTAAGGCAAAAAGCACGAATTATAAAAAAATCCTATACTTGACGCTGGCTAATGCACAAATCGTGCACGAGCCATAAAAAAAAAAGGTCGGCCTGTCCGTCACATGTCATCGGTTTTTTGGGTTTGAAATGCCAATGAGCAAGTGCTAACTGCATAGAAAGAAAATTGATGCACAACCGTGATTTAAACGCACCAGGGATGAGGCACTGCTCTAACAAAAAGTTCCACGAAAACAAAATCCTAAAATTCATTAAAAAATAATTTCAAATTCCAAAAAATTATACAGTGGCGTTACACGAAGACTCTATCCGTTTCTTTGATCTTTTTATTTCATAGACAATGTTTACTTTCTGTTTGACATATGTCATCGGTTTTTGGCTTTAAGACGTGGCGGTTTCCACACGATGTTTGCCTTCATTATTTGAAAGAAAATCACTTAGGTGCAGTCTTGAGGCTTAAGCAAATACTGCTCTAACAAAAACTTCCATGGAAAAATCATAAAATTCAGTAAATTAAATGAAAAATTCAAATTCCACGAAATTTATAATCCAGTGGCGCTACAACCCTAAATCGGTCATGGCCTAAAATTGCATACGTCACTTTGATGTTTTTTATTTCATAGACAAGATCTGCCTTCTGTCTGACACACGTCATCGGTTTTTGGGTTTGAGATGCCGCGCCGGTTTCCTCACGATGTTATCCTTCACCGTAGGAGCAAGTGCTAACTGCATAGAAAGAAAATTGATGCCTTTGCTGCTGTGCCTTGATTCGAACCAGGAATGTGGCTTAAGCCCGAACAACACTGCTCTATAAAGGGGCTCCTAGACGTGCTATATTTTCACGAAAATGTTTAGCTGCAAGGGTATGGCTGGTAGCATCAGCCAGCATTACGACTATGCAATACTCCTAAGGCCGGGATATATTGCCAAATATTTTTTGTATGCCCGATGAATGTTTAGTGTCCCAGCCGTATGGCCGGAACACAAAATACTGTAATATTTCTCAGCTAAAAAAAATTTGTGTTGTCTATGTATCGAAGCAGACTATAGAAATAACCGCCATCGCATAGATATTTTTGATGTCAGAATTATAGCAAATAGACAAAGGTTATTTTTACAATTAGATGCAACGCGCAAGATGGCCATGACATGTTTTTATTGTCAATGTTCTTCTATTAAACCGCAGAGTAATGTCATACTCACAAAAGGCGGTAAAATGGCGGCAGATTTCCCGCGTTTTATTTGACATGAACATTACTTAAAGACGCGAGTTATGTAACCTAACATTACTTAAGTTACATATATATATATTTTAGTTAGTAATTAGAAATGTTAACAATCATCGCACTCTTTTTCACACACTCATAAATTGTACTATACTCATTACTCGTTTCACATAATGTCTAATAGGTCGACACGCTTATATTCTTTATACTTAACAGAAGTATCACTTAGATTAAAGAACCCTTAAATAAAAAAGTACCTTTTTTTTTAGCGTAGCAACCCCACTACCCCTAATTTTATGTTAGTTATAACCTCAAGTTTTAAACGATGTTGACACCCAGCTTCATACAAATAGTTTCATTTAACATATATTACAACATATCTACAACAACCACCACCGAACTTTTTTTTTACAGATTTTATATCCTGAACTATTGTAATAATATAACGCTGGATTTTAGACGGAAAACTTTAGAAGCGCTCCATTAATAAATAATTCAATTAGTATTTTTTTTTATATGGCTTTTATTTGTGCCAACTGGGCACAAGGTATTTCGCCAGTGTCGTGTAGATGGAGAAGGCAAGTAGTATTTAGACTACAAATACTTTATAGATACTGTCAACTGTCAATATTTGGTACATATACGTTTGTATTGAGTCAAGATGCCTTAATAGTAGTAGAAAGTAGAAAACTAAATTTGTATGCACCCAAAGACTTTCATTTACTAATCGCTCGAACGGTGAAGGAAACGTCAGGAAACCGGACCCAAAAAATCGACGGCTTGTGTCGAACGCGATACGTGTGAAATGCCATTAAATCACGTACAATTTTAAGAAAAACGCTGTGTGAAGGTCCCTGGATTGCCTTGAGGCGTCACGACTGATGAAATGAATAATTGCACGATTTGATAATTAAGATACACGGAAATCGGTGCATAATGATAAATAATTTATTTAAAAAAAAAAAAATTAAAATAGTTTAGCACTGGCACGAAATAAACCGACACTCAATGGACTGCATATTTTGACGTTACAAAGAGTTGTATTTAAATGGAAAGAAGAATCATCTGTATTAGAAAAAGTTTAGTTTAGTCTAGTGTTAGTAATTACATGAAAACAATTCTTATTTGAACGCTATTGCGTATAGCCTGTTATTTTCGTCTGACATCTTTTGCAGCAGTAATTATGTTGTATTTTAGGCATTTTCTTGATAAAACACGTGCAAGCAATCCCAATTTGTAAACAATAGAACGCATTTCTTAGAAAGTCTCGTACGCGTGATGCAGACAATCGAGTTTATTACCGGTTAGGACAATAAAGTACTTTTTAATATTTAATTTTCGTTATTGAGGGTGGGTGTTATGCTATGTAGAGTGTGTTATTGTATGGAAGACAAGCTAAACCAACCAAAGCCGAATAATTTCGATGCTTTATAAATTTATAACCATGGATTTATGTGTTCAAGGATTATATGATTTTATTACCGAAGCTGGGATCGCTAGTGTGTCATAAAAATAATTATATTTTCCCACTCTTAGTAATAATAATAATTAAAAATTTATAAATAGAAAATTAAAACATTTCCTCGTACAGGGTTAACAATATTGTAAATATATATTTGTGTGTTGAAAACAAATATTAAAAGTTCCCAATTATCACACACTATTAAGTATATAATATATAGCTTAGACCCAAAGACGACGGCTTGTGTCAGGCACAGGAGGCTGATCACCTACTTGTCTATTAGTTTGACAAATGATCATAAAACAGCTACATAAATCTGAGGCCCAGACCTAAAAAGGTTGTAGAGCGACTGATTTTTTTAAATGTTACAGGAGGCAAATTGGCAGCTCATCTGATGTTTAATAATACCGACACCCATGGGCACACACTACCAGAAGACTCGCAAGTGCGTTACCGGCCTTTCAAGAATTGGTTTGCTTCTTTCTTGAAGGACCCTAAGTCGAATTGGTAAATATATTTTCGGAGTTTTTCGGTGTAATACCTGCAGCTGAGTTTCATCATCGGACGTCAAGGCAAAATACAAAATACCATCCGTATCACCTCTACGTCCGTCGTTCCACAACTGAGCGTTTAAGGCAGTTTTTGCCGCGCACCACCACTATGTGCAACCAGCTGCCCACTGAAGTATTTCCGAACCAATTCGACTTAGGGTCCTTCAAGAAAAGAGCGTACGAATTCTTGAAAGGCCGGCAACGCACTTGCGAGCCTTCTGGCATTGTGAGTGTCCATGGGCGGCGGTATCGCTTAACATCAGGTGAGCCTCCTGCCCGTTTGCCTCCTATTACATAAAAAATAATATATATATATTTATGTTTATAGTAAACGGAAGCCGCCAGCCGGATGCATGTGAACAGTCTTTTGTTTTTACATATCTCAACATTACAACATATGTTCACCGCATGCGTTCGTCGTGACCTGTAAACCTTGGAAAAATATATACCCAAATCATTCTCATGAATCAGTGAAGCTTTTGAGTTTACCGCGAATAGATAAGCAGACATATGTAGGCATTTTTTTATGATTGGTCAATTAATAAAAATAATATATTGGTAAAAGAATTATCAGTTAAATTTAGACATTACGCCCTACAATCTCACTTTATAACACTACCATAGATATAGACCTGCTATGGTCTGTTTCATCTTTGTTTGTTATCTGTGAACATCATAAATTAGTGGGTCTATTATTTTCATTAAAATCAAATGATATCAAATAAGTTTATCAGACACGTATGGAGTCACTCCTTTATAAAGCGATGATGCCAACTCGGGGGTTTTAACCCTAAATTTAAGGAGATTGATGATTTCTGGGGGGATTGGTTGAGCGTTCATTTAAGGGGTACTTTTTTTTAATGCGCAGCGCTACACAATTTATATTAAGCCTCGAATCAAACTAAACCAAATATAAACTTAAAGCGTGGTTTTAACTGAAATATCAAAAAACTTAAAATACTCCAAAATCTAATTTTATACTCCTTGAATGTATTTTCGATGCATATTTGAAATTAACGTATGTTAATTTCGACTATGTATTTGCGTGTTGTTCAGACGAGAATGTAAGTACGTGCTCCTATTTCACCATGCCTCCTGCTGATATAGGACAAATCTTTGTTTTTAATTTATGTTATTATTATTTAATACTTAAGATGTCATGTGACACATGGTGTAATATTTGCAGCTCCTTACAAACGTGTAAAACAAAAAACTTGGCGATTTAAAAGAGTGGCGGAGAGTTTATTGCCGTTCTTCTCTCCCGTTCTACGCCCTTGATAACTGGCAGTAAATGTAAAATTGGAAGCATTAAGCAATGTGAATTTTTGACGTTCATAAGTGTACATTGCGCTGCCTATGAATAAATGACTTTTGACTTTGTTAAACCAAATTTAGGTGTTTTCATCGATATTTGAAGGGAAAAAGATTCTGTAGGAGCTTGCAACACTATAAAACATAATTTACGACTTATAAAAACTTACGAATATTTTGGGGGCCTCATAGTCTAGCGGTCTTATTAAGTGGCAGCTAGGTGAGGGGTACCGGGTTCGATTCCCGGTTCGAGGGCAAGTTTTAATTTAATTTAAATTTGTTTTCGGCCTTTGGGAGGGTTGTTCGGTACCGGGCGAGTGCCTAAACCGTACATGGAGGACACGGTCGAATTTCTAAAGACAAGCACGAATTATAAAAACATCCTATACGCTGGCTAATGCACAAATCGTGCCAGAGCCATAAAAAAAAATTAAAAAAAAACTTACGGGACTTGGCGTAATGAAATTGAAATCAAGAAAGCGTTAACAATGTCATGAATATTATAATTCATTGCATAAACGAACATAACAGTGAAATCATTGTTTTTGTTAGGTCGTTTGTAGTTATATCAAAGCCGCAAAATCTAATTTAATCTATAAAATCTAAATATATAAAAATGAAACCCGTTTTCCGTTGTCACGACATAACATGAAAACGGCTTGACCGATTTGGCCAATTCTTTTTTTATAATATTCTTTGAAGTACGAGGTTGGTTCTAACGGAGAGAAAAATTAAAAAAATTGAGTGAAAAAGTCTAAAAACAACACTTTTCTATATTCCCATACATAATATTCGTAATAATACTTAAAAGTCGATTTGAACTTTAATACCATATCATAAAGTTCAAGTGTTAGTGGAGGGGTTCCGGGAAGGTAACTTTTATTTTTTGACATAATGTATTTTTTGTCTTATCAATTTTCTTTTTTTTATCTTACTAGCTAGACCGGTGTCTCGAATAGCAGAATAAGTATTTTAAACAAATAAAGAATCGACTGTTAGGCGGTACGATGTTCGCCAGGCCAGCTAGTAATATTATATTATTCTACTAGCGGCCCCCACTAACGTTGTACTGCATGATATTTCAAGCGATTAGGATATTAAACAAAGGCTGATTTGTGAATCTAAACCATTCAGGGCTCCACCCAAACGCATACAAAATAAATCATACAAATCGGTCCAGCCGTTTAAAAGGAGTTCAGTGACATACACACGTTCGGAAGAATTATATTGATATTTAAGCTATCCTGTCTTTTAAGTTAGATCAAACTGCACACGGTATGCAAAATTGATTGAAATTGGTTAAGTAGTTTAGGAGTCCATAGCGGACAAACAACGCGTAATTTATACATATTAAGATCTTATCTAGTCTTTGCTCTAACTTCGATTTTGTTCCCTTTGGAGTAGAGACTCTTGGGCCGTGGGGCTCAAGTGCACAGGCGCTTAAAGATTTAAGTTGGCGCCTGGTAGATAGTACTGGTGACCCCAGAGCTGGTGCTTTCCTTAACGAATAAGTATCGCAATACAGCGAGGAAATGCTGCCAGCGTTAAAGGTACACTGGGACCAAGCTTTTTAAATTTGTTTCAATTTTCTGTATATTAATTTTTATTATTACTATGTAGGTTAAGAAAATACTGTATATATTTGATTGTTACGTTGAAGTATTGTGTGACAAATATTCAGAAATCTTAATTTTAATTAACACCTGCTTTTATGGTAATTTTTACAATTTTAGTTCACTTTCTCTGGAAAATTTAAACCAATTATGAAAATTAATTCATCTTAATTTCTGGGCACATAATTGTAATCAGTAAGTGTTGTTTTAAAAGCTTTATGTAAAAACTGTTTACATTAAAACAAATCTTTACAAATATACATTTATTAGAAGTTACACTGTTTATTTTAAATAGACATAAAAAAGGCTTTATATTAAAAGAGAACAGGGACAAACAGTGTTTTCTAGAGTATAATAATATAGTTGAAATAACTCCGAAATTAACAGTATTTTTACCGAATTGCAGTATACAATATAAACTCTATGTAACATTTCTCAATTTAACGATAAACTAATACTAAAAACTAACTAGTAGTTGCCTGGAAGAGATCGCTCGAAAGCGATAAGGCCGCTAGTTGCCTTTCCTTTACATGTAATTATGTAAAAAAAAAAATATTATAAAGCAACAAAGTGTGAATAAATAAATAAATAAATAATAAACTCCCTAAAGCGTCAAATCACTGGATTTTGGTTGGTTTAGCTTCCATACAATGATACACTCTACATAGCATTACACCATTGATTTACAAAAAACCCAAGATGCACAGTCTCGAATAAAAGTAACGCTCGAAAGTGTCCCGAAACACTATTTCTGTCCCTTTCTATAACAGTATGTCTATAACAGTATATGTTACAAGCATATATTATTGCAAAATCAACCTTACGCGAATTGTTTAAAGTTGTTATTACAATAATACATAACTTTATAATAATACATAACTTAAATCCGGTTAAAAAGTTTTTTCTTTAAATTAAAAAAAAAATGTTAAATTGGCTACCTCCTGACCTACACTTTATATAGCGTAAATATATTTGTCAAAAACTACACACAACAAAGTTCAAAAGTACATAAATTTATTTATAAAAAAAACACAAATAACATCGACTCCACTTATTAGAGGCGAGACTATTTGAAATGACCGCACAATTTAGAATGTTGCGCTCATTTTTTGAGGACGTTTTTTTGACGTTGAGTGTGCATCTTGAGTTTTTTTGTATATCAATGCATTACACCCACCGTCAATAACACAAACAATAGTAAAAAGTAATTTTTAAGTTACCGAAATTAGTTAAAACTGCGGAACTGTGAGACGGAGATAGTGACACAAAATAGCGGTATGGCGGGCTGTAAGTCACACCGGAGAAATATGGCATGACACTGCCGCCTCTTATTTTTATGGACTATCGGAAAATACTAGAATTTTTGTGGAACAACTCGTTTGACACTCTAATTAATCTAACGAGTTCGACTAACGCCCACGCGATTGGGCCGCCCGACCATCCTTTTCTTTTTTGAAGTTATACTTCTTTAGGCGCGTTATGAAAAATTTATGAGAGTGAAATTATACGATGCGCGCGCACCGTGACGCAATATTAACAGAATGAAGTTAGTGGCGCATGTTGGGTTGCTTTGAGTTTCTACATTTAAAACACGTGTTTTCATTTTGTTTTCATTATACAAGTGCGAATTTTATATGTGCGTCTGAATTATAATCAGAAGTGATTTAAATTGAATATTTAAATCAATACTAATTAATATTAGAAAATAATAATAATATTAATAAATATTTATTAAATTTTTCAAATGTAAACTAAACTTTATTGACTATAATGACTCCTTTTCCAGTCTTTGATTATTAATTGTAATTAATTATTTGCATGCAATCAAAAACTATTTTTAATAATTCCAAAGAAGTATAACTTCTTACGCGCGTACATAAGTACACGCACCCTTTTTTCTATGGGTAATAAGACCCCTGAAGAACCGCCATACTGGTACAAATGACCCACTATTTTGTGTCACCATCTCCCGGTCTATGTGTACGTTTTTCTCGCATTATAACCCATAATAAACTCGACTATCTGCATAATACGTACCAAACTTTCGAAGAAATCCGTTCTTTTGTTTACAAATTGGAATTGCATACACGTGCTTTACCACGAAGATGACTCAATAATTAATAAAATAAGTTAAAAAAATAAACAACATAATAACTGGTGCAATAGACGTGAAACGAAAATAACAGACTATATGCAATAGCGTTCAAAAGAATAGTTTTTATTGAATTACTTACACTAGTCTGAAATCAACTTTTTCTCAGATTTTTTTTGCATACACACGGTCCCTCGAGTATGTTATATAAAGTTTACACTCATATACATATATACATATTAATTAATATTTAAAACATTTGTATGAAAATTGTGAATAAAAATTATAGTATTAGTTATTACTCCCTTAAGATGTTTTCTTAGAATTATTTTTAAATTTAATAATAATATGTAACAGTATAGATAATATTTAAAATGTTTCTTGTGTAAAAAAAGTTTGAATTATAAAATCATTGCTAATTAAGTTAGTAAATATCTAGTTCTTAACTTCATATATTAGTTACACACATAAAAATACTTACTCTAAGGTAATGTCTGACTGCCTTGTGCCCTAATACTGCCAGTTCTTGACAATCGCTTGCCAATTGTTTGCACATGGAAACCAATGTTTATTAATGCTTCATGATCTAAGATCTTCCGTCCATCAAAAATGTAGGCCGGCTTCATCATTACATTGTATATTTTCTTAAAGTCTAATTCTTTGAATTCATCCCATTCAGTACATAGAACTAGAGCATGAGCCCCAGTTACGGCTGAATAGGCCGAGTTGTGTATCTCTATGTTTTTCCTTACTACCTCTGGCTCATTTGTTACTTGAGGATGTGTCAACTCATAGTATATCTGGTCGGTTTCCACCTTAGGATCGTAGATATGTAGTTTAGCTCCCTCATCTAACAACGTCTTTGATACACAAATAGCTGGTGATTCTCTTGTATCACCTGTATTTTTCTTGAATGAAAACCCAAGAATAGCAATTTTCTTGTCTGAGACAGTGTTAAAAAGTGACTCAATAACTTTTCTTGTAAAACGGTTTTTCTGGTAATCGTTAAAGCTAACAACTTGCTGCCAATAAGCAGCAACTTCCGGCAGGTTTAAACATTCTGATAAGTATATTAAGTTGAGTATATCTTTTTGGAAACAACTACCACCAAAGCCGATAGATGCTTCTAGGAACTTTGGACCGATTCTTGAGTCACGGCCAACTGCTCTTGCTACTTCAGATACATCAGCACCAGTTGCTTCACACACAGCTGATAGAGAATTAATACTAGATATTCTTTGAGCTAAAAATGCATTAGCCGCTAATTTTGATAGCTCAGAGCTCCATGTGTTTGTAGTTAGAATATTCTTGGCTGGGATCCAATGTTCATACACCCAACAAAGTGCCTGAACAGCTTTCTGACCTTCCGGAGTGTCTTCACCACCAATTAGCACCCTCTCCGATTCAACTAAATCTACAATAGCTGTGCCTTCTGCAAGAAACTCTGGGTTAGACAGAATTTGATACTCTACTCCAGGTTTTGTGTTAGCACGAAGTATTTTCATAATAATCTCAGCTGCCTTTACTGGTACCGTACTCTTTTCAACCACAATTTTGTTACTGGTGGCTAAATCGGCTATCATTCGAGCCGCGCCCTCAATATACTTCAAATCAGCGGCTCTACCCTTGCCATTTCCTATGGTTTTTGTCGGCGTATTCACGGAAATAAATATCAAGTCAGCCTCTTGGATGCTATTCGCAATATCAGTAGAAAAGAACAAGTTTTTACCTCTACACTCTTTGACAACTTCGTCCAGACCCGGCTCGTAGATCGGTAATTTGTCAGAATTCCACTGGTTAATACGTTCAATACTTTTGTCACATACAGTTACTTTAATATCGGGACATTTCCACGCAATCACACTGCAAGTTGGGCCTCCAACGTAGCCAGCGCCGAGGCAGCAAATTTTTTCAATCACCATTTTTACGTGTTAACTCTCGCGACGATATAACAAATCTAATGCTATTTAAATCTTAATGTAGTGTTAAATTTGTTCGATAGCTCGAGGCGAATAACGGGGCAGTGTTTGCTACGAGTTCATTTTAAATGCATTAGGAAATTGCAGACGACTAACTCCTACCACCGAAGTCAATGACATTTTAAACTGGTTTACTAGTGATGGACAGTTAAGCTGATAAGTTGTCGATAAGTCATTTTTTATCGACTGTTAGAGCGCGGAAGTAAAAACATACGTTTATTTTGTACAAATATCATATATTAAATCCATGATTAAGATATCACTAAGATATCGCATAATCTATTATTATAAATTTTATATATAATCGGATTAGTGCTAAGTTACTTATTTTAACAATTCAAACAATTTTAATACAGTAATTATGGTCAATACAACTTTAATGAGTCATATCCACCTGAGTTTTGACTGACTCATTAGGATGCATATTGCGTGGAACTAAGACACGATTTATTTTAAGTAATAGTATTGTGATAGTCATTAAACTTAGATAAACTGGTTGTGTTGTTGCACCAAGGTATATTGGATAATATATGATATATATTTTGTTAAATGGTAAAAACTTTTTTTTTAAGTCAACAAATAATAACCTTATTTAGGGCAGGACTTTTTAACGTTATCACATTTTTTATGCGAGAGACATGAACTTCCGAATAATCGAAACACATTCTAACAACTCTATTGACAAAACGGTTGTTGATTTTTTTGACAGTTGACAGACAATGCTGCCCCGGGATTTGACCATAGGTTTGGCTTTCTTTTTCGACACTAAACGATTCATTTGGCGCCATTTTAAACTTCCCGTACGGTATACGGTTAGGCTTCATTGGGTTTAAATTTCTGTGAAAAATTATGGTGCCAAATTCCAGGACATTTGATTCACGTAATTTCAACCAAAAACGTAGATACAATGTAATGTTTAAATTATTTAATATAATTAAATACGCGATCGAAGTTCAATATTTCTAGGAATTAAAAAAAACTTAGGGGTTTCATGTTGCTCTTCCAAGAATAATGTTTGGTCACACGCAGCGATCATGTGACGTCATTAAGGACGAATTATAAGTCCAAACTATATTGATGTGTAAAGTGTTCACGTACGCCGTTCGAGTCGAATTTTCTGAATTAAACGATGGCTGAAAAATTTATTAATATTTTATTTGTACGATTCCTGGGTCATCGGAGTGCTTTAAATAATAGAGGATATTGTGTTTACTATATACTAAACCACTATAACAATAGGATAAATGTGAAATAATTAATGCTAAATGAATGTAACTGCTGATTAGAGTGCCTGCGTCTAGCTATAACTGGGCGTATCTCTGACGATTTAGGTAATCGCCACGCTTATAAAACTAAAAAAGCATTGTCTATCTAATACCAATTCCACTAATTTTTAGTCATTTTTATTTTAATTTTTTTGTAACATTCATATTTATTTAGTTCCCCATAATTGATTGGCTATATATAGATATATATAGCAATATAGTATGATTGTGTTTTGTTGTAATATTAGCTGTAGGATTACGAAATAAATCTGTAGTCAGTTTGGTCTATTGTCAATAGTTTCCACATCATACAAGATATAGGAATCTTTATTGGTTTGGTTTTCACACCTTGGATTACAATAACGTAATTTAATACAAACTTTTATGAAAATATTCAATACCTAGTTTATTTTTATCAGGGATATAGTAGCATTCTAATGATAACATAATCTTTTAAATCTCTCCAGCAAATAAGGAGAAAACTTTAGTAATATAAGTGTAAACTTGAATAGTTTTAGAATGCGTGATAAGATATCTCTTCATTGGAATTTAATAAAAACACGAATTTTGTATGAAATATTTATTAAACTAAATCCGGGGCCCACAGCTTGAACGTTCTGTCGTAGGAGCTTGTTGCAATATATTTATTATCCAATGATATGTCTGCACTCATCACCTGAAATAACATTTAAATATTAAAATCTGAATTTGAGAGCGACCAAGTATTACGTAACGTATTTTGGGAGGGGGGAGGGGTCCTTTTGTAAAACGCTACGATGCGGGGCGGGGATTAAATTACGCGTTATTGTTAATATTTTTTTCAATTGACACCACATAATAGTAACTAAAGAGTGACTAGATGGTCACGAAACGTTTTACTGAACTTGGGTACAGTATTGTACATGGTTACTGAAAAACGTTACGGCGAGTAACATGGGGGGGGAGGTCAATAATCTCCATAAATGCGTTACGTATTACTTACGTAATACTTGAACGCTCCCTTTTATATTTTTTTTAAATGCTATATTTTTAAATAAAGAGCATAATAATTATTCTATTGTTAAATGAAAAATAGATGTTCCATTTTTAAAATTCAAGTTAATTTTTTTATGTTCCATTTTCAAAATAATAAAAACATGTTCCATTATTAGCTTAATTTTAAGAATTCCATTTTTAAAATCAAAGTTCTAATGTCCATACTAACAAACATGTTCTATTTTTAAAATTATGAAGAATGACCTTATTATCGTGACCCGATAGTGTCTTCAGAGGATGCCAAGCTGGATTCGACCACAACTTTGCCGTTTTATCATACGATGACGTCAGCAGGAAATGTCCATGGCTGCGTTGATATCTTATATCTGAAAAAAAAAAAAATATTAACCGACTTTAAAAAGGAACAATTTGTATTAATATAAAAAATCCACTCACCGCTTATAAGATGTGTATGTGAAGGTATCGTGTATAGACAGGCCCGGCGTCTAAGATCCCAGATTTTAGCCTGAAATTACAGAATAAAACACAGATTATTATTAAATATTAATACTTTTATAAGATAACTAGCGGCCCGTCCCGGCTTCGCTCGGGTGGACATTTATTTTTAAAAATTTTTTGAAGATATGTTCTTTAATATTGTGGAACACAAAAAAGTTTGTTCTATCATCAATAGTTTTCGAAGCGCATGATAAATTAAAGATATTTTATAAATTTATTTACACCTTGGGTAATTTAAGTTTTAGTCGAGATCCTTATTTTTTTCTTGCAATTAAAGTGAAAGAATTTTTAAAATCGGTCCAGGACATTTTGAGCCATTTCTTTACAAACATACTTATATACATATCTTTCCTCTTTATAATATTAGTATAGCCATACAAATAGAAGTATCGAGAATTTATACAAATATTTTACGTGATAAGAAAACATTTAAAAATTGCATACAAATCGAATTGAATTATTATCACTTAATTATCATTATTTTGTATAATACAAAGGAATTCATGGAAAATTACAATTTCTCGATAAATTAACACATAAAATAAACTCTTTAATTCAAATATTTTTCTTTTACTTAAATTATACAGATCAATTACAAGTAACAACGTTACCAATCCTCTCTATCGCTGGTACCGAGCTCTCGCTTGTGCAAGCGGAACGTGACAATGTAGCTGGACGCAGGCGGAACGTGACAATGTAGCTCGGCTCATGTGGAACGTGACAAATGACAAAGTAGCTCGGCTCATATGGAAGGTGACAATGTAGCTGGACTCAGGCGGAACGAGACAATGTTGCTCGGCTCAGGCGGAACGTGACAATGTAGCTGGACTCAGGCGGAACGTGACAATGTAGCTGGACTCAGGCGGAACGTGACAATGTAGCTCGGCTCAGGCGGAACGTGACAATGTAGCTGGACTCAGGCGGAACGTGTCAATGTATCTGGACTCAGGCGGAACGTGACAATGTAGCTGGACTCAGGCGGAACGAGACAATGTTGCTCGGCTCAGGCGGAACGTGACAATGTATCTGGACTCAGGCGGAACGTGACAATGTAACTCGGCTCAGGCGGAACGTGACAATGTATCTGGACTCAGGCGGAACGTGACAATGTAGCTGGACTCAGGCGGAACGAGACAATGTTGCTCGGCTCAGGCGGAACGTGACAATGTATCTGGACTCAGGCGGAACGTGACAATGTAGCTGGACTCAGGCGGAACGAGACAATGTAGCTGGACTCAGGCGGAACGAGACAATGTTGCTCGGCTCAGGCGGAACGTGACAATGTATCTGGACTCAGGCGGAACGTGACAATGTAACTCGGCTCAGGCGGAACGAGACAATGTAGCTCGAATCAGGCGGAACGTGACAATGTATCTGGACTCAGGCGGAACGTGACAATGTATCTGGACTCAGGCGGAACGTGACAATGTAACTCGGCTCAGGACAATGAGTCATGTTTATTCATGCATGCAGCCGGCGTTCATCGATTTGTAGACTTTATCACGTCAAAGTATTTATAATATACACTATATTTATTTATTTGACCTTAGTATCACGTGACTTATAAAAATATTAAAAAAAACTACCTGATGATCAGCGGCCGCTGTAGCCAAGTGATGTCCGGCCGGGGACCAGGTGGCCCCTAAGACCGCGCCCAGGTGGCCTTCGAGGAACATCACACAGCGGCCCGTGCGTAGGTCCCAGACGCGACCGAACGCGTCCATACCCCTGAAGAAATTTGTAACCATGGTAACAACGTTGCTATGGATACCATACTGTGACAGTACACAATTCTGATGGATTTTAAATAACAAAGGATTCTTTGAATAATAACTATAGGTATGTTATCTAAAGCTGGCGGCTTCAACACATTTACACTTTGTGCTTGTGTATAAGCGTCTGTGAATAAGCGCGAGGCGTGATGTCACACTGAATATGCATCATGAAAAGACTGTCCGTCTCTCTCGCGCTCGGTCAAGCTTATAAGTATAAAAGAGACAGTTATTGTTTTTCTTTTGCTACTGGTTATGTTGATCTTTACTGTACATGTTGATCTTTTTTCAAACATTACCAGGGCAATCTCGTGAAATGGTGCACAATGTTTTTAATTATTTTAAGCATCTTAATAAAAACGGTTTAATGAAAAAATTTTATATTTAATTTGACATCAGATGCGACTGGGGTTCAAAATCGTCAGATTTCAGTAGATGTGATATTTTTCCTTTACAAGGAGTTCGGCCTAGTAACTGACATTCGTTCTTTTATAAATAATTATCAAATAAAAAGCTCACCCTGTAGCAGCCAGCGAGCCGTCGCCCTGAAAGGCCACGCTGTACACTGGCTTCGCGTGACCCTCTTGGTGTAAAACCTCAGTTGCTGAAAATCAAATACAACTTTATTTTTCAAAATTTAGGGTGCGTACAGACTATGTAACATATTATATTATAACTTGTGTTTTATAACACGTCCATGTCACCGTAAAATTGTAAACACCGTTAGATTGTAATCTATCTCGCGAGATTGTAAACTGTCGAAAGATTGTGAACCTCAACGAACTGCTTACAATTTAACGTATTATTATTCGGTAGTTATATGAAATTGTTGGGAAGTAAAATTAATCTGTAATTGACCAAAGAAGTTTGAATGATAACTAAGTTAGTGTAGTACAATCTACCGAATAATAATACGTTAAATTGTAAGCAGAACGGTGTTTACAATTTTACGTTAACATCCACATTATGTAACCTTGTTATTCAACATTATAACATAAAACCATACTGTACACATTAGAATAACAATGTTATAATATAACATTGATAAAGTTCAAAAAAAAAATATAATATTATATTGGTCTCTGAGAAAACAAGTTTCTGTGACTGGGCAAATGAGGAGTTACACAGGAAAAGGTTAAAATTATATGAAATCTATGACGAAATGCAATATAACACTAGTGTGGAATTTAGGGAATATGTTAGGTTGTATTCAAATAATTTCAAAAAAGATTGCAAAACTGCAAAGTCTCAATATTTAAGTTCAAAAATAAAAAATAGCATGGATAAAGTAAAAGCTACCTGGAAAATAATAAATGAAGAATCAGGTAAAACGTCTGACAAACGAACTGATTATATGTTAAAAGTTAAAGGGAAGTTAATAAAATCTGACCCAGAGGTAGCTTCTTCTTTTGAAGAGTTCTTTACAAATGTACCACTAAATACGACCAAGTCCCTAGATTCTTCACCTGCTGCTGCGATCTCATTGCTAGAAAAATGTGTACCTGAATGTAATATTAAATTTCAGTTTAAACATATAACTTGTAATGATATCGTTAAAACTTTTAAGCTTATTAATTTAAAAAAAAGTAAAGATATATGGGGTATGTCAACAGTCATTTTAAATTCCGTTATTAATGTAATAAGCTCTGAATTGTCTATAATTTTTAACAGCTGTATCGATTGTGGAGTCTTTCCGGACGAAATGAAATTAAGTAAGATTACACCGTTGTTCAAGGCAGGTAGTGAGTCTGATCCGTCAAACTTCAGACCTGTTTCCGTGCTCCCTGCGTTGAGCAAAGTTTTTGAAAAGATAATGCTAGACCAGCTTTCTTTACATTTTAATAAAAATAAACTCTTACATAATAAACAGTATGGTTTCACTAAGGGTCGCTCCACAATCGATGCCGGTGTGAAGTTGATTTCGGACATATTTAACGCCTGGGAAGAATCATATGATGGAGTCGGCGTCTTTTGTGACCTGTCAAAGGCCTTTGACTGTGTTCATCCTGATATACTCGTTGGAAAGCTTCAACACTATGGCGTTGATGGCAAAGCTTCCAGCCTGATGAATTCATATTTAAAGGGAAGGATCCAAAGAGTTCATGTCAATGGAGTCACCTCTCCGGGTTCGCAGGTATCAATGGGCGTCCCCCAAGGATCGATTCTCGGGCCTTTCTTATTTCTGATTTACATAAATGACCTCCCATTCTTTGTCAACGAAGTTCATGAGATGGTATTGTTTGCTGATGACACTTCACTTCTATTTAAAGTGAATAGGAATAACGTATTATTGGACGATGTAAACAATTCTATCTCTCGTATAGTTAACTGGTTTAATGTAAATAACTTATTGCTTAATGAGAATAAAACAAAATGTATTAGATTTACAACTACTAGCGTAAAGCGAGATATTGGTAACCTGAAAATTAAGGACAGTGAACTAAACTTTGTTGACAAAACTGTTTTTCTAGGCATAACAATAGATAGTAAACTCCAATGGGGCCCACACATAGAGACTCTTTCGAATAGGCTGAGCTCTGCAGCATATGCAGTAAAGAAAATCCGACAGTTTACTGATGAGGACACGGCTAAAATTGTGTATCATAGCTACTTTCATAGCGTTATGTCGTACGGCATTTTATTGTGGGGTGCTGCTGCAGAGGTTCAATCCATATTTGTGCTGCAGAAGCGGGCTGTTCGGGGTATTTGTTGTGTTTCTCCGAGGGAGTCGGTACGGAATAAGTTTAAGGAATTAAATATTATGACACTATCTGGTCAATATATTCTTGAAGCCTTGTTGTATGTCCAAAAAAATATAAACGATTTTAAAACAAATGGTGACTTTCACCAGTATAATACGCGAAATAGAACTAATTTGAGTGTACGACCAACCAGGCTCCAAAAGATAAATCACTCCTTATATGGAAATTGTATTCGTTTTTACAACAAACTCCCAAGCGCAATTAGAGAATTATCACTAAATAAATTCAAAGTCCTCGTTAAACGAAAATTAATCAACAAAGCTTTTTATAAATTTGAGGACTACTTAAATGATCCTAATCCTTGGGATTGAATTGCTCCAGTTCAAACAATTTGTATGACAATACTTGGCGATTAAAAAGAGTGGCGGAAAGTTTCTTGCCAGTTCTTCTTACCCGCTCTACGCCCTTGACTTGCGAACTGGTAGTAAATGTAAATTTACGATTAATTTAACTTGACTATTCAAAAGTGTACGTAGTTACCTACTTGAATAAAGATATTTTGAGTTTGAGTTTGAGTTTAACAACCATTTTAAATAACAAAAGAAAAACAAAAAAACGTAGATGCTGGGTTCGTCCTAGCATACATATCAATAACATTCAGTGTCCACATTATCTGAAACATGTTATATAGCAATGTTGTATAACATGTTATGTTTTATAGTCTGTACGCACTTTTATAATTGAAAAATGACTCAATTAGTCCCGTATTCTAATTCAACTGTCATAAACATTGAATATACATAATTAGACAGCTCTTGAAACTGGATTAGTTTCATTTGAGTTAAAAGCGCCTATTCTCTAATTTTAAATTCCGTAGAATTCTGACATTTCATAAGTATTGTTACTAAAAAAGTTCTCCACGGAAAAAGGCACATATTTTACTTATTTGAATTAATAATGATTTAAAAAAAATGCTACGAATTTTTTATTTTACCTACAAAAAGGTAAATCTAAATATTTACTCAAGTGATCTAATACAAAAATAACAAATATTTCAAAATCACGAACAATATATCGAATTAACTTTAATTACTTTATTTTATTCTTTAGCTGACATCACTGCATACTAATTCCAGGTTTAGTAAACCTTTTTAAAAATAAATGTTTGATGATGATGAAAAAAATCTTTACTTTTGCGTTTTTCACTGTTTGATGAAAAGGTACGTAATTACCACTCGCCGTAAAACCACTTTTAATGTGGAGCACCGCAATTAATAAAATGGATACATTCACTAACAAATAAAATGTATGTATAGACTCAGTTGTTCAGACTCGTAATTAAATTGAAAAATGTGCCCGGCCTAAAAAGGTTTGCCATCTCTGACATGTCAAAAAATAATAGCTGTCAGAATTCTACGGAATTAAAAATAATATAAGACTCATTAATCCGGCTCGAAGGACCAAAATTGGCCGAGCCTTTAACCAATTTTTTTGAAGCTAGTGGAAAAACGGAAATTATTCAGGCACTCAAGGCTAACTAACCTACTTGCCAGAAATAAGGTCGTCGATAAAACTCACCAGTCTCCAGATCCCATAGTCTCCATGAGTGATCGAAGACAGTTGCAGCAAGGAATCTCCCGGATGGATGGAACTCCACTCTAGCCACGCGTGATGGTGAATGACCTTCCAACGATGCCATTGGCTTGTCACTGAAATGAAATTTATTAGATTTAATTACTTAGCCCCCATTTTTAGTACATATGGAACAATTTGCTATACTAGCCCATAGATACTGTTCGCTTTTCCGGAATAAAAAAAGGGTTTTCTGTGCAATATTTTTCCATAAAATCCTTCCTGAGAGTACAAGGAAGAACAAAAAAGATTAGATTTTACTTTATTTTATTTTAGTTGCTGACCGGGCAAACGTCGTTTTGCCATGTATATCATGTATAATAAAAAAATAGGGGTTGATCGTAGAGGGGTGAAAGTTAGGGGTTGTATGTATTTTGTAATGCTGTATCATAAAAAAATATCTAAAAATAAAATAAAAAATTTAGGGGTGGACTACCCCTAACATTTAGGGGGATTAAAAATAGATGTTGTCCGATTCTCAGACATACCCAATAAGCACACAAAATTTCATGAGAATCGGTCGAGCCGTTTCGGAGGAGTATGGCAACGAAAACTGTGACACGAGAATTTTATATATTAGATAGTAACCTGTTATTTTTAGTATCTTTTTGTTAATTAATTATGCATTTCTTGTACTCTACCCTCTGGGAGAAACCTCTCGTTGCCTGGAAGAAATCGCTTGTTAGCGATAAGGCCTAATAACTTATGTAACTCGCTTTTTTTATTTTTGTTATGTGTATGTTTTTGATTAAGGTAATAAAGTATAAATAAATAAATAAAATAATAAAAAAACATTTTACATGAATCGGTCAGGCCGTCTTCGAGTTTTCAGTTTAGCAACATATTTTGCGATTCATCATTTGAAAACTATAGTTACACAATTTGATAGATGACATTTGACAGAGTTTTAGCTGTCAATCCGCCATTAAATTTTTAAAGTGTCAATCAATTAAAAATCTACTATTCTGTAATCACAGCGCCATCTCGTGATTTCTAAACGAACTAAAATGATTTTAAATCAGTAGCCGACCTTCTTTTCTTTTCTAACCTTTTTAGGCCTGGACCTCAGATGTCTGTATCCGTTCATGATCTTTTGTCAATCTAATAGGCAAATAGGTGATCGGCCTCCTGTACCTGACACGCACCGTCGACTTTTTGGGTCTATGGCAAGCCGGTTTCCTTACGATGTTTTTCCTTTGTACGAGCGAATGTTAAATGCGCACATAGACAGAAAGTCCATTGGTGCACAGCCGGGGATCGAACTTACGACCTCAGAGATGAGAGTCGCACGCTGTAGCCATTAGGCCAACACTGCTCTCCTTTCATACAACCCCTTCGTTGACCAAAATTAAAAATAGTAAACATGGAAACAAAAAATTCTTCAAATCAATTTTGAATCGAAAATTAGTTTTTAAAGAAAATAGAACTTTTGGGTCTATGAAAATTTATAACCTGGCAAAATTCCATAAGTGCACATTTCCATCGTAGGACGACGACGCCATCGTGACGCTTTTCGACACCTCCTCGCCTATATCCATCGAGTTCTGCTGATCCGAATCGTTATCTATCTGAAATCCAATTTTTTATACATCAAGTGATTTTTTCATCACAGTTTTTTCAAAGCACAAACACGTAAGTTTATATTTCGACAAAAAAAAAGACAAAAATTTATATTTATTGTAAAGTAAAAGTAAAAAAATCATAAAATCATAAAGGTATTAGGTAACATAATGTACACTTATGACTCGTCAGTAAAGAAATACATATTAATGCTTCTAATTTTACATTTACTGCCAGTTCTCAAATCAAGGGCGTAGAACGGAAGAGAAGAACTGGCAATAAACTCTCCGCCATTTTTTTTATTTTTTTTTACACAACATTTGTAAGGAGCTGCAACCGTGACGCTTATATTATTATTGCGTTTCATCAGTAAAAATTTTACCGTTTCAATCGTCTGCACTTACCATGCGCGTAAAATGATGAGGTACAGCTGCATCGGGGTGAAAGACGGCCGAACTAACATTACATGTGTGCCCTGTCAGTGTTTGTAGTAATTTGCAATCGGGGACAGACCATACTTTGATTAAACCAGACCTGTGAACATAAAAGCGAATCCCTCGGGAACATCGTCATGGCGTAGACAGAGAGAAAACTAAAAAAAATGTGTGCGTGTACTAGTTGTACACACGTAAGAAGTGAAACTTCTTTATGACCTTATTTTTCGAAAAATGGTCTACTATATGAAATTCGTTAAATTAGATAAAGTTTAACAAAAGGCTTTTATTATCATAGACATGAATACAAATATTTCATTTTACCTTATTACTACGAAGATTATTATAGAATTTCATTAATTGTAATAGAATAATTACTATCATTGTTATCGTTATTATATATTTTTGTTACTAATGGCTTCGAATCTCTTCGGATCAACCGTGGTAGGGACAAGAAAAAGATGGCGCGTAACCGAAAAACGTGACGATTTGCTACAAAATTTCTCCCATACGTCGATAAAGAAGTTTCATTCCAACGCCGATAAAGAAGTTTGACTTCAAAAAGCAACATGGCGCGTAACCGAAAAACGTGACGATTTGCTACAAAATTTCTCCCATACGTCGATAAAAAATTCATTCTAACGCCGATAAAGAAGTTTGACTTCAAAAAGCAACATGGCGCGTAACAGAAAAACGTGACGATTTGCTACAAAATTTCTCCCATACGTCGATAAAGAAGTTTCACTTCAAAAAGATGGCGCGTAACGGAAAAATGTGACGCGTAACGAAAAAATGTTACACTAAATTTTTGAAGTGAAACTTCTTTATCGGGGTTAGAAAAAAATTTAGTGTAACATTTTTTCGTTACGCGTCACATTTTTCGGTTACGCGTCACATGTTTCGGTACGCGTCACATTTGACCGTTACACGCGTCTTTTTCTTGTCCCTACCAGGGTTGATTCAAAGAGATGCTAAACCATTAATAACAAAAATGTATAATAACGATAACAATGATACTAAAAATTCTATTACAATTTATGAAATTCTGTAATAATCTTAGTGGTAATAAGGTAAAATGAAATAATTGTATTATTTGTATTCAAGTCTGTGATATTAAAAGCCTTTTGTTAAACTTTATCTAATTTAACTTTATTTAACCAATTTCTGTAAAGTTGCATATAGATAATTTTTCGAAAAATAAGGTCATAAAGAAGTTTCACTTCTAACGTGTGTACACTAACTAGTACACGCACATTTTTTTTCCAACCCCGATAAAGAAGTTTCACTTCAAAAATAAAATATGTTTATTATGGAACATAAGATACATGTATCACTTATTCCACGTCATTAAATTTGAATTTGTAGGCATCCCTACTCATCGGCAAAGATAGAGGGTGTAGGCCGAGAGAAAAAGCCGGCGTAAAAAACTCTCGGTACTCTTTTAAAATAGCAAATCATCAAACAAATATCGCAAATTAATTAGAATAAGCCTGTCTAGCACTAGTCCCAGGCCCTTTTATCAACTAGATAATCGTTAACTTTATAGTAAGCCTTTTTACACAGCTTTTCTTTAATGCATTTCTTAAATTTATTAAAAGGCAGAGATAAAAGAGCCTCTGGGATTTTATTAAAGATGAGTATCCCTTTTCCCAAAATTACTAACTTTAGATAGTCTAGTACGGGGAAAAAGAGACAGAAAGCTGTATGGTGTAGAAGAAACAACCACCATTTTTAATTAAATGTTTTAACGATTACAAACTATAATCGGCGGGTGGCGACATATATTTTTGAAGTGAAACTTCTTTAGAATCGTGATTTCAAAGCGGATGCAACGGAAAAATATAGGTAAGAGACACAAATACAAAAATGTGTTAGATGAATCCGGCAAAAAATTAGACGGAAATATACATACTGTTTTGAAGTAAAACTTCTTAGTACACTTAATTTAAAGTTTACTTAATTAAAAGTTGACTTAATTTAAAGTTTACTTAATTAAAAGTTGACTTAATTAAAAGTTTACGTAATTAAAAGTTTACTTAATTAAAAGTTTACGTAATTAAAAGTTTACTTAATTAAAAGTTTACGTAATTAAAAGTTTACTTAATTTAAAGTTTACTTAATTAAAAGTTTACTTAATTTAAAGTTTACTTAATTAAAAGTTTACTTAATTAAAAGTTGACTTAATTTAAAGTTTACTTAATTAAAAGTTGACTTAATTAAAAGTTTACGTAATTAAAAGTTTACTTAATTAAAAGTTTACGTAATTAAAAGTTTACTTAATTAAAAGTTTACGTAATTAAAAGTTTACTTAATTAAAAGTTTACGTAATTAAAAGTTTACTTAATTTAAAGTTTACTTAATTAAAAGTTTACTTAATTTAAAGTTTACTTAATTTAAAGTTTACTTAATTTAAAGTTTACTTAATTAAAAGTTGACTTAATTTAAAGTTTACTTAATTAAAAGTTGACTTAATTAAAAGTTTACGTAATTAAAAGTTTACTTAATTAAAAGTTTACGTAATTAAAAGTTTACTTAATTAAAAGTTTACGTAATTAAAAGTTTACTTAATTTAAAGTTTACTTAATTAAAAGTTTACTTAATTTAAAGTTTACTTAATTTAAAGTTTACTTAATTAAAAGTTTACTTAATTTAAAGTTTACTTAATTTAAAGTTTACTTAATTAAAAGTTTACTTAATTTAAGTTTATACACTGTATAATGCTTCCTATCTCATTTTCTCTCACGTTAAATCTTATGAATTTATGTCCGTTTTTACTGTCGCTTTTTCATTTCATCGAATTTCAAACTTTCATTATTTTTTTACCAAATTAAAGATTGATATTAAACTTATAAATTAAAATTTAACATTAAAATATTTATTTTTTAAAGAAAAGTATATATTTTTCATTAAGATTCAAAAGTCTAATTTGCATATTATAAACAATAAATACTGTTTTTGAAGGTTTCACTTCTACCACGTGTGAATTGCACACTTTTTTTTTAGAATATTTAATATAGTTATGGTTAGCCAAGAGAAGTGGAAGAGAGGGGACCAAAAAAAAGATAGAAGAAATTTAGTGTTAGCAGGAAGCGAATGGAGAAAGAAAGCCATGGATATAATTTAGAATATGAAGAATATTGGGATGACAAAAAACAATATCTTCTACACTTGTAAAGATTGGAAATAAACAGGCTTAGCTATTATTATTCAATATAGTATGCTTAGCAATAAGGAAAAAATTACTAGTAAAATCTAAAATGAAGTTTAATATTTTGAATTTTTGTAACATTTATGTTCACCATAATCGTTATATATGGTAATGTTTAATTTTTATTTTTTTTAAAGACAATTCACACCAATTGAGCAGTCCCATGCTAAGCTGGTGAAGCTTGTGTTATGGGTACTAGGCAACGGATATACATACATATTATAGATAGATATACATATAAATACATATTTAAACACCCAAGACCTAAGCACAACACCAAATGCCCATCACATCGATGTTCGTCTCAGCCGGGGATCGCACCCGGGACCCATGGATTCGCAGTCAGGGGTACTAACCACTAGACCAATGAGTCGTTTAATAAATAGTATAGCCTGATTGAGCAAAATGTACTTACCAACTTGAAGTTATTAACATTTGACTATCGTTGCTGAACCGGCAGAAGCTTATCGGCCGAGCGTCACCAATCTGAAAGAATTTTTAATTAAAGCGTATTCCAAAAGATATCAAATCTCTATCATATATAGCGTGGATACCCATCTCAATAATTTGTGAACCGATTTAAACAGGAGAGGCCCTTGACACAAATATCCATAAATTTTAAATTTTTACATTAGAAAAACTATATTTTATATAAAAATCTACTTTTGAGATTATTGAAACCCCCCCCCCCCCCCCCTCATGTAACGCGCCGTAACGTTTTTCTGTACCCAAGTATAGTAAAACGTTTCGTGACCACCTAGTGACTTTTTATAACTAAAAGTTACCATTATGTGGTGTAAAGTATTGGAAAGTCGAAAATAATATTAACAATAACGCGTAATTCAATCCCCGCCCCGCATCGTAACGTTTTACAAAAGGACCCCCCCCCCCAACATTCGTTACGTAATACTTGAACGCTCAATAACCTTTGTTTATGTTGACAACACTTACGTCATTTAAGAAATTCTTGTCGATTATATTTTTTTTATAGAACAGGGGGCAAACGGCCAGGAGGCTCACCTGATGTTAAGTGATACCACCGCCCATGGACACTCTCAATGTCAGAAGGCTCGCGAGTGCGTTGCCGGCCTTTTAAGAATTTGTACACTCTCTTCTTGAAGGACCCTAAATTGCTTCGGAAATACTTCTATATAATATTTGAGTATAATCTGTTCAAATATAGAAATTCCGAAAAATATATCCCAACTAAGTTTCATAGAAGAGCGTACCAATTCTTAAAAGGTGAGTCTATGAGCTGTATCACTTCACATCAGGTATTCTGGCCATTTACCTTGGCGGTTTAAAAAAAAAAGAATGGGTGCATGTACTTATGTACGCGCGTAAGAAGTTATACTTCTTTGGCATTATTAAAAATAATTTTTGATTGCATGCAAATAATTAATTACAATTAAATAATCAAAGACTGGAAAAGGAGTCATTATAGTCAATAAAGTTCAGTTTACATTTGAAAAATTAATTAAATAAATATTTATTATTATTCTCTTACATTAAGTGTAACATAAATTCTATTATTATTCGAATGTTGTCTTTAAATTATGTCCAATGCCGTAGCATCTTCCGTGGGCAACTTCATTCTGTTAATTTTGTGTCACGGTGCGCGCGCATCGTAAAATTTCACTCTCATGAATTTTTCATAACGCGCCTAAAGAAGTATAACTTCAAAAATCTTACCTGACTGCAATAAATCGTCATGGCAGATGCCCGCCTTTGGGATTCCTGTTTCGCTGCTGCTCTTATACTTCCACTTAATTTTAACTCTTCCCTTGCTTTCATTAGTCTGAAATTATAACAAAATATTTTATGAAAAATATAAAAAAAATATTAGTGGAAATAGGCCGAGCGGGGAAAGATTGGTCATGGTCAAAAATCATTTATTCATGTAGATAACACAATGTACACTTATGAACGTCAAAAAAGAAATATACATTAAATGCTTCTAATTGCACGCCTAGGCAGTGCTCTACTCTCGACACGTCAAAAAACCCAGTCTTTCGAAACTTGAATGACTTTTTTCTCACTAATATAACACTTACAGGATAATTGAGTGCACTAAAATCGAGTTAAATAATCTATCAAGCACATATGGTATTTTTTATGAACAATTATTTTGTTTAACATAGTAAATAATAACATTAAAATCAATCAATCTTGGACGTCCGTCAGTCTGTGTTTATGGATCTATGTATGTGGCAGAGAAATTGGTCGAAAAATTTATCGTACCAGAATACTTTTTTTCTTATTATATAAAGTTATACCCTGGGCTGATTCCTAGTTAATATTAGCGTTCTAAGTACTGTCGTTTAATTATAATTTATAAAAACTAAAATACTAATTTTAGTATATTTTTTCCTCACCTTAAAGTTATGGCGCCACTATATATTTTTTTATTATATTAAGTTAGTAGTAAGAAGTAAAAATAAAAAATAAAAATGTGTAAACGAATGTTTTTTTTTTAAATGTGAATGACCGCTATGAGGCGTGCACTTTTGGATTTTCCAAACTTTCTATATTTTACATTTACTGCACTATGCCTCCTGCTGATAGAGGACAAATCTTTGTTTTAAATTTATTTTATTATTATTTATTACTTAAGATGTCATGTGGAACATGGTCTAATGGTTGCAGCTCCTTAGAATCGTTGTGTAAAAAAAACTTGGCGATTAAAAAGATTGGAGAGTTTATTGCCAGTTCTTCTCTTCCGTTCCTTCCGCCCTTGATTTGAGAATCATAACACATGCCCCTTTGAGAGATAACATACCTTTCTTTTGCTCTAGGCAATGAATATCTTGCAATCCATAGTCTAGATTCTCTTAACTCCGGTGGTCCCTCATGGTACCAAGTGCCTTCTCTTCCTCTGTCTCTTTCTATTCTCGCTTCTTCTTCTTCTAACTTCTTGTTTATGGCATCTTCACCAAGGCTGAAATTTGAGCATTTTATAGGTGTAGTTTTGATTATACATATAATTCTTTTTATTTTAGATTTATAATTATTTTAAGCATTTTGAAAAATATCTATCTATGGTACTCTATTTTCCCCTTGCACCCCACTTCTCTACTTGCACCTCTCTCCTCTCCTCGCACTCAGTTTAACAGTGCTATTTTCAAAATTGAGCAATAAATTATCATTACTATTTCTTGCTTTGTAATAAGGGAGCGTTCAAGTATTACGTCACGCAATTTTTGGAGATTATTGACCTTCCCCCCCCCCATGTAACGCGCCGTAACGTTTTTCTGTACTGTACTTGTACTATACCCAAGTATAGTAAAACGTTTCGTGACCACTTTTATACTTAAAGTTACCATTATGTGGTGTAAAGTACTGGAAAGTCGAAAATAATATTAACAATAACGCGTAATTCAATCCCCACCCCATATCGTATTACAAAAGGACCCCCCCTCCCAAAAATCGTTACGTATTTATTTACGTTATTTATAATTGAAAATCAATCATAATCGATTTTTTATCTGCCACCTCCCGACATTGTCTGGTCTTTTATAACCCGGACCTCGAACTATTAGGGATATTCGATATACAACGATGTTTACAATGCGATACATTGAATCCGATTCTTTGAAGATGTATTGATATACTCGATACATTGATGTTTTTTTGTAAAACATCGAAAGGATGATAAAAGCAGTTAATTTTACAAAAAGTCAAGTTTGAATGGAACACTATAATTTAAAAGTAAAATAAATTTATTCAACAGCACAAGACTACATACAATTAAAAAGACAACAAAAATACTGCAATGTGCTCACACTCAGCATTTATCAAAATCTATCAAAACGAGATTAAGTTAATTTCGATTAAACTTAACTTAACTTAAACGTTAAATTGTGTTTATAATTACTATTGTTTATTTTTAATTTAAAAAAGCCATGAAAAATACAATATTTAGGGTGTTTATTTTGAAATTAATTCAAAAATTAGGAAAAAATCGAAAAATAAAAAAAATTATAATTATTATTATTTTAGCATGAAAAATCGATTTTCTTTAATGCAGAATGTCACATCCCTAGTCTGGACCAAATGAAAAAAGAATTCCATATTTTTTTCTGTAATATACATTTATTTATTACTAGCCGTTTCGCGCCCGCTTTGCTGGACGAATAAAAATAAATTTTATGTTTCATTATTTTATTTTTTTTCATATTTTTATTATTCTTCTTTTTAACTTCCCGCTAAGAAAATTGAAATATTTCGAAAATCGAGTTTTTAACAGATGTTGACGTTTTGCGGTTCTAGGAAGCCTCTTTTGTTTTTATTAGCGGGAAAACTTTTCATAAAAGTAAAACAGAAATAAAAAAATGAAGGAACGTTGGAATTAAAAAAATAAATAGCCATAAACCATCTAATTTCGCATCGAATGGTGGGGTGGTAGTTTCATGTCGATACGATCAGTGGTTTAAGCGTGAAAGAGCCTCAAACGAACACCATTTTCTTTTTATATATATAGATTTCAAAAAAAAAACAATCTATGCGGAAAATGAAAGCATGTATTAAAATAAATTATATAGTAAATAGAAATAACCTTATTATTTATTTTACATAGTATAATATAATATATTATATAATACAATAAATCATATAAACTTATAAACCCTGCAAAGGGTATCAAAAATTGAGTTAGACTCATTTGAGTGTTCCCCTCCACGGAAATCTTTAGTAAAAGGCGAAAGATTTATACGTTTTGAAGGGAAACCAGAGTAAAGACATTTTGTCTAGGAAACCTTATGTATGAATTAGCTGTCAACTTAATACCGCGTTTTAACTGTACAACAGCGCCATCTATTGACGGAAACTAATACTTTCACACACTTGCTTCTCATTGCCTCATTAGTCTCTCTTTAAGGTCTCCAGTTCGATCCTGGTCGGGTCAGTTTTTTTTTTTTTTTAATTTTTAGCCGTAGACCTAAGTATGCAATGGTGCTTGAACAGGAATCTGTGCTCATCATAGTATGAGAATAATGGAACGATAAAAGATTCACTTCTGACATATTATGTACTTTGTATGCACGCACTTTTTTTATTTTTTACTCGGTACTCATGGCTGTAAGCTTGATTGTTTAATTTGGATTCACATAGTTTTTAGTTTATTTTATAAACAAACGTTTTAAGTAGTGTCAGTTAAGATTGGTTTATATTTAAATTAATATTGGTTTATATTTAACATATACATATTTAAATTTATATTCAAACAAAAAACAAAATATAGTATTGGTTTAAATAAAATAACATAATGAAGGTAAGGTAAGGTCACTAAGGTCACGTCTGTTGGCAAAGCTTTTTTTATATACGGCTCATTGGTCTAGTGGTTAGCACCTGACTGCGAATCCATGGGTCCGGGGTTCGATCCCTGGCTGAGACAAACATCGATGTGATGAGCATTTGGTGTTATATATAATATGTATGTATATTCTTTGCCTAGTACCCATAACACAAGCTTCACCAGCTTAGCATGGGACTGGTCAATTGGTGTGAATTGTCCAATCATAAATAAAAAAAAAAAACTTTTTTTAAGGCTACGAGAATGCTTCAAGTAAACTTACTAGCTTAGTAAATCCCTCAATCTTACACGTCTTTCTGCTGGGCCTTCTCCAAACAAGCAAACTGATTCACCCAGCTGCCTCAAACTTCTTCGAACCTGGCAAAAATTATCTAGTTTTAACTCATATTGTTTGGTTAAGCTTGGGTTTCCTAGAAAAGCGATGCCGTTAACTAACGGCCGTCATTTTACGGTTGTTAATAACGGCCGTCTTTACTTTTAGCATAATGCAAAAAAACATCATATATCGCTCGTCCAAGTCACGTTTTCACTCATTGTATTAATTAAATATGGGCACCGCTACACGCGAAAAACGTTGAGCTAATGTTTATCACCGCTATGACGGCCGTCATGCAAATGACAGCAACGCTATTTGACGTTACGATAACACTCAACGTTCTCTAAAAAACCTACTCTGATGTTATTTATAGACAACGTATGGGTGACGTCACCCAACACTACATTACGGCTGTTAGATAACGGCACCGCTTTACTGGGAAACCTAATCTTTAATAAGATTCATTATCTCTAGGGTGAAACATTATTAGGGTGTTTTTGTTGGTTTTACTGTATATATAGTGTTTTTTTAATTGTTGGAAATCTGAATGCAGCATTGAACTAGTTTCAGAGTCAGACTGAAACCGACTTAGCATAGAATATTTTTAGTGCATGCTTTAGTGTGCGTGTACAGTCACATACATATGCAACAATAATAAATGTACACCATAATCTAGTGCGTTTAGTCCTTTGTGCTCTACACCAAACTAAAACAGCTTATGCTGAGTCAGTGATGAAAAGCAACACATTGAAAGTCAGTGTAACTCTAAATTAGCTTTAGCTTTAGCTAAAAAATTAGCCAGCAATAGCTTTATTGAAATTTAAAATTTTACTTTTATTCAAATTATTTAATAAATGAATTATAATTGTGACACAAACCTCATCATCATCTGTTGAGACATTTAACTGTCTAGCCTTACGTCTTCTCTCAAACTCTTCAAGCAGAGCTTTCTTGTCCCTTGACATTTCTTCTTCAAGCTCCATATATTCTACAAATACAAATATTAATAGTTTTTATTTATCAAATAGCACTATATATGATTGTGACTTCAGCGCATGATATGTAATATTGAGACATCAGACTGATTTTTGTATAGAGGTTCTGGTAAGTAAATCTTTCTAGGGATATTAGAAGTAAAGAAACAATTGGAGGCATATAAAAATTAAACTAAGAAGCAATAATAGTAAATATATTGAACTCTGCTTAGTCAGTATCACCAGTGCAAGGTTCAGAGTTAGCAGCAACTAAATAAAGTCTTCATGTTTTAATTTGTAGTTACTTTTAAGGTTTTGGGCAAGGTATCAAATTTATGTCACTATACCGTCAGATACAAACATTTAACTACTCTAACTAAATACATATTTTTATTTGAATTGAATTTTCTATTAGACAATTAAGACACTTTACTACAATTACCATTGGATATCTGTATATCTCCCAACTCTTTAGCATCACCATCTTCAACACCTTCTTTGACGGCTGCTGCCAGTGCAGCCAACCGTGCCTTTTCTTGCTCTTCCAGCGATCCATAGTAAACAGTTTTCGTTTTTTTTACCAGAATAACATCATCATCATCATCAGACATTTTCAGGTTATGTTTTGAATAGGAATAAACTTAAAGACAACAATTGTTTTTTTTAGTTCCACTTTTATATCATAATCAAGGTAATATGCATGTACTGTTTCCCCAAAAAATCCCCAAAAAAAAATTCCCCAAACCCAAAAAAAATCTAAAGTAATTTGACAAAATTACAAAGCAGCAGCGGCAAACAAAACTGTATCAACTATCAATGTTCACAGTTCTTTCTGAGTTCATTAGTTTTGACAAATGACTTATGACACATAGTTTTGAGCGTTCTGAATTATATTTACGCGTCATGTATTGTCAATGTTGAATATCTTTTAATTTTAACTATTCTGCATTCACTTTTTTACACAGTTAAAAATGATTTTTAGTCAATAATATTTGTAAATACTTTTTTACAAAACTTGCTCAATTAATATGAACATAATTAATATGAATTATAAATATTAAAAATAATTACATCTCCACTAGTCTGTGGTCGAGTTTGTAAATTTGTTAAAATAAAATGACAACTGTGGCATAAAGTTAAAACTATTCCCATAAAAAAAAATGACAACTGTGAAAACTGAAAAGTGAAAATATACATCGCTAATAGTTTGTATTTATTCTACGACGTTATAAATTCACCGCCGTGAATCAGTGGGATTTTATTAATTATTAGGCTTTTAAGTTATAGTTCTTTAGTCTTTACCTTAACGATAATTGCAATGAAAACAGAGTGTTGTGATATCATAACCTCAAAGTAGTGTTTAAACTTTAACAATAGGATTTGTTTATGAGACGCCTTCGTGATGGCCTTACAGCTATCTAGAAGAGAAGTGGAAGACTTGAGGTCGTCTATAGACCGGGCTATATATAGAACTATCGGAAAATCTGATAGTTCTTTACTATCTACAGTCTCTTCTTGTTTAACAAATGGGTAAGTAACTTACCGCCGCTATTATAAATTGGTTTTGTTAAATATAGATTATAAATATTCAATAAATTATTGCAGGTATGAACGGCGAAAGATAATCGATAGAATATCGTCTCATATTGACTCAAAAAAAGCAAGCAAACTTGCTGACAAAGTTATAGCTTTGGCTCAAGAACTGATATCGTCATCAAAATCACAAAAACGGAAACATGAGAGTAACGATAAAGACAAAGATAACAAAAGGTTTGTTTTGTTACACTCACATATATTATAGCAAACGTCGTTTTGCCATGTATATCATTTACAATAAAAAAATAGGGATTGATCGGAGAGGGGTCAAAGTTAGGGGTTGTATGTATTTTTTAACGCTGTATCATAAAAAAATAGAAATTAAAAATTTTGTCTAAAAACTAAAAAAAAAATTTAGGGGTGGACTACCCCTAACATTTAGGGGGATGAAAAATAGATATTGGCCGATTCTCATAGATACCGGATAAGCACAAAAAATTTCATCAAAATCGGTCAAGCCGTTTCGGAGGAGTATGGCAATGAAAACTGTGACACGAGAATTTTATATATTAGATATAGTATAGTAAATTTGAATAGGTCTGAGAAAACTTTTAAATTCTTCCAATTTGAAATTTGCTATAAAGTCAGATGGTCTAGCTAAGGATTTTGTACATCCTCCTCCTACATCTGGCAAATGTAGGCTTATTTATTCTTTATGGGGTTGTATTTTATTTATATATTATAATTGTTGTAGTAATTATTTAATATATGTTGAGTTTATACCATAAGAAAGATTTTTATATTTGGCTTAATTAGATTTTTCTTGCGACAGTTGATATCTACCTTGTTTGCGTTTTCCTAGAGATATACATCTTATATATAGATCAAAGCTGATTACATATTTGACCAAAAAGTTAGTAAATATAGTATTAAAGTTAAACACCATATTAATTTGAACACTTCCTACTTTGGTTGGGTATTCCTGCTGTCATTATTTAACATTCCTTTCCACATAACCATTCCTAGGTAATTTAATGCAGATAATAGACAAACTTATATTACTTAGTCATAATTAGAAACCCTTATTTTTTTTTATTTTTTTTTATTTTTTTTAAAGACAATTCACACCAATTGACCTAGTCCCATGCTAAGCTGGTGAAGCTTGTGTTATGGGTACTAGGCAACGGATATACATACATATTATAGATAGATAGACATATAAATACATATTTAAACACCCAAGACCTAAGCACAACACCAAATGCTCATCACATCGATGTTCGACTCAGCCGGGGCTCTAACCCGGGACCCATGGATTCGCAGTCAGGGGTACTAACCACTAGACCAATGAGTCGTCAACCTTATGTTTTTAAAATTTCTATGAATCATGATACCAGAATCTATTTTTTATCATTTCAATGTTGTAGGTCACGTCATGATGATAAACATGAATCTCGTGATGAAAGAAGGGAAAGACATGACAGAGATAAGGAGAGGGAGAAAGATAGAGATGATAAAGATAATGGATTGGAAATACCTTCTATAATACCTGAGGATGGGACTGTCGGCTCCAAGATGGCTGGTTTGAGTGCAGACAAAATTAAGGTACATTTGATTTTTTATATGTAAGTGGTGTTAATCTGCTAGTATAAGTAGGAGTATATGATTACTTAAAGTAAGGGTGACATGGTGCCTTAAAAAATTAACACTTTATTGGTGGATTATATTAAAGTGGTGGTATCTTTACTAAAAATCCAGCAGTAATTTATGTTTTAAAACTTTTTTTTTAAAGGTCCCTTTTTCAATGTCAGTTTCAATAGAGAATAGAACCTGGGGAAAATTTATTACTAAGTTTAACCCATAAAGAGAGCTGTTAAGGGAGTGTTATAGGTATAAAGTTACTGTTTCTGTCTGTGTCATCTGCGGTCTGATTATTATAAGGTTTTTGGTAGAAAGCTGAAGTCAATAACACTGTTTTTACATATAATTTATGAAGATGTGTTCAGGCGTTTAAACATTTATAATCAGTCTGTTAGTAATCATAGATATATTTGCTTTATTTTTACACGCTTTATATTAGCTTCACCTGTATGTATGTATGTAACCGACTACTTCGGACTCGATTTTGACCTACTTTTAACGGACAGATTTAATTCAAACTTTGCGCGCGCACCTGTCAAAAAATAAAAAAACACGCTTTTAAAGCACATCAAACTAAAAAGTGAAAAATAATTCCTAAATTAGGCTGAAAATGGTAATGAACAAAAAATACTGGTTTTATTGTGAAAAAGCGTGGGGCGCTCTGTGCCCTATCGCTTATTCATTAATATTATTTATTATACTTATATTTGACGTAACATTTGGAACACCCACGTATGTTGGTACTACTAAGATCTGATAATGAATCTCTGTCTAATCTTTAATTATAAATTATCTATATTGCAGCTGATGATGGCCAATGCGCAAAAAGAAATTGAGGAAAGAAAGCGAGCGCTAATGGCAATAAAAGGGGACAAGGGTAATGTTAATGTTGCAGCTCAGACTGCTAAACAAATAAACAACCAGATGCAAGGCTCTTTAGCCCCGCCTAGTGTCATCAAGCCAATGCTGTATTCAAGGCCTTGTGAGTAATCTATACTAATATTATAAAGATGAAAGATTTGTATGTAAGTATGTTTGTAACGAATAGGCTCATAAAGTACTGGACTGATTTAAAAAATTCTTTCATCATTTGAATGCTATATTATCACTGATTAATATAAGAATTTTAATTGCAAGACAAAAATAAGGATCCCTTCTAAAACTACAATAATGTTACCCGATGTGTAAAAAATGCCTATAAAATATCTTACATGGCATGCGTTGCAATGCTATTGATGATGGAACAAAAAACTATTCCACAATATTAAAGAACATATGCAAAGCCGGGAAGGGCCGCTAGTTTAAATATAAACAATGCCGAAGATTCTATTTTACAATTCATTGATATTTTGTTTTCATAAATTAAGTAGCAGACCGGCCAAGCGTTGCTGTGGCTAAGGTATTTGTTATATTACATAGTAGCAAACTATTCAAGGGAAACGGTAGGAGAACACCAGTCATGGGGACCACCATGCTTTTTTGGTGGTTATGCCATCAAATTGTAGCTTATGTGAAACATTGGTACTTTCAACACAGCGCCATCTGTTAGAATTGTGACTATCAAATAATAAACAAATATTTTGCAATAAAATAATATTGCGGGTATAAATTGAGATGTAAGCTATCCTATCTTTTAAGTTAGATCAAACTGCACACGGTGTGCAAATTTGATTGATATCGGTTCGGTAGTTTAGGAGTCCATAGCGGACAAACAACGTGACACGTAATTTTGACACTTTAGAAATTTAGGCTAGATCTTAATGTTCAACGATGTCTCAGAAGACACTTTAAACTAAATTAACGAAAAGTATTAAAAAAGAAGGATGAAAGACTTTATTTCAGACATCCTACGTTATTGTTGATTCGACATGAATATTTTATGTAATTTTCAGTAACTGGAGTAATATCTGCAGCGGAATTGGAAAAGCAGCAGAAAATAGCGGAGCTACAGGCGAGGATACAGAGGAAATTGGCTGGTATGTTATCAGATTAATTCTGAGGTCATTTGGACTGTATGTGTGTCTGTGTGTCTGTATTGTAGCTAAATTAAGGCGGTTTTGTTATAACATAAATGTGTTCAGATATTGTGAGTAGCAGAAACAGAAACGCGACTCAAAGGCCGCTAACACTAGAGAGTCTTTTGGAACTGTGAGCGCATTGTCACTGAACGTCAGGTGAATCTCCAACTCGTCTTATTTTTTTTAAGTGAAAAGGCGTAAATACTTCTTTATAAACAATTCTAATATATAAAATTATCGTGTCACTGTTTTTGTAATTAAACTCCTCCGAAATGGCTCGACGATTTTGGTGAAATTTTGTGTGCATATCGGTTGGGTCTGCGAATCGAACGACATCTATTTTTCATCCCCCTAGATATTAAGGGTGGTCGACCTCTAAATTTTTCATATGATACAGCATACAAAAATACATCGACCCCTATTTTTGAAGTTATACTTCTTTAGGCGTGTTATGAAAAATTGATGAGAGTGAAATTTTACGATGCGCGCGCACCGTGACACAAAATTAACAGAATGAAGTTGCCCACGGAAGATGCTACGGCATTGGACATAATTTTAAAACAACATTCGAATAATAATAGAATTTAAGTTACACTTAATGTAAGAGAATAATAATAAATATTTATTTATTTAATTTTTAAAATGTAAACTGAACTTTATTGACTATAATGACTCCTTTTCCAGTCTTTGATTATTTAATTGTAATTAATTATTTGCATGCAATCAAAAATTATTTTTAATAATGCCAAAGAAGTATAACTTCTTACGCGCGTACATAAGTACACGCACCCCTTTTTTATTACAGCAGATATTTGGCAAAACAACGATTGCCGGGTCAGCTAGTAATATAAATAATTACTTAATTATTTTAGGAGGAGCTCTGCAGCCTGGTTTGTCTGGACCAGCTCCGTTGATTCTTGATAGAGAGGGACGGACGGTGGACCCAGCTGGTAGAAGAGTGCATTTGACCCAAGTCGCACCTACACTAAAGGTAATTCAGAGAACAGAATATTAAAAAGGGAACATTAACAAATGAAATTTAGCTTCGAAAGTGCAACTTCATTAAGCGCAAGGGGATAAAATATTTACGGATGAAACGCAATAATAATATTAGCGTCACGAAGATGTGCAGCGTTTTTGTCGAAGAAAAGGGAGAGAGTGAGAAAGGGCGAACGTTGAATCACGCACAGTGCCATGGAGCGAGAGGTGGGAGAGAGCTATAGTGAGAAAGATTGAGAGAGAGAGAGTAAGGGAGATCGAGAAAAATACACGCTATTGGTTGATGTATTCGTTTAGTAGTTACATATTAGAACTTTAGATGGCAATTCCGTCGCATAACGTCTTGTGCAGTAATCGCAGATTATTTATTTATTTATATTATCATTAGCACGTATACAGTGTGTAAATAGTGTGAATATAGATATACAAATACATGGAGTGATCATAATATACTGGTACATACATGATCATCTATTGGGGCTTTTACCTTAGGAATAATTGATTTACAAAGAAATTTCAGTTCTGACATGGATTCTTTGTACGCACGCACTTTTTTTTAATTGTCATCTAACATTTGACTTGGGAAGAAGAACAAAAACGTTAAGTTACATGAGGGGGAGGTTAAAAATTAGTTTTTAAAATATCTCCTTCACTTCTGCATAACTAGGGTATAATAGCATTTAAATCCTACTACTACTAAAAAGGCCGACAACGCACTTTGGCACTATACGAGTGTACCAATTCGTTAAAGGCCGGCAACGCACTCGCGAGCCCTCTGGCATTGAATGTCTAAGGTATCACTTAACATCAGATGAGCCTCCTGCTTTTATTTCCCTGATTTAATTGTACGCGTACCAATTCATAAAAGGCCGGCAACGCACTCGTGAGCCCTCTGGAATTGAGTGTCCATGCTATCACTTAACATCAGTTGAACCTCCTGCCCATTTGCCCTCTGTTCTATAAAAATACTGTCAAGAACTGTCAGACAATTTTTTCTTTTTGACATATTTGACAGAGCGCAAGATAAGATTGATTGACAGTTAGAAAATGGACTTTTTTCTTTTATTAGTGTTAAAATTTCAGGCCAATATTCGAGCGAAGCGTCGGGAGGAGTTCAAAGCCCAGCTCTCGGGTCAAGCAGCCAGCGATGTCCCCGTGGAGGCACCATGGATGGACTCCAGGGTGCCGAGTAAAGCCCCCATCAGGCTCAAGAGGGCCCTACGATTCCATGAACCGGGGAAATTCAGACAGATGGCTGAAAGATTGAGGATGAAAGTGAGTATTAATTTTTCCAAAGTGCGTCCTTCAAGTTCCTTCAAGGCCTTAACTATACACATAGACATATCATTTATTCAACAAACAAAAACACACAAAATAACAATAATTAAAAAAAACAAATTAAATAGAAAAATATAATGAGATATATAAAAAAAAAGAACAAAACTTCTTTATGCGCGACGGAAGTCCGTTACGGCAATATGGCGTCACGTTTCTGTACCATCCGGTTTTCAAATATCTTTTTTTTCTGACTATATACTATAGTCTGTAGTTTCCGCTATTTAAAAATAACAACGATAGCGCGTTTTAGAAGTCCGTCAGCGCCATCTAGTGGTGCATTATTTGAACTGGTTTAAGTCAGTTTCTTGGTATAGTCCTTTTCATGAAAGAAGTCCCCCAGACGCGGCGCTGCAATCGCATGACGTAATGCTGCCATTTATGAGTAAAAAATTTACCTATTTTATTTACATTTAGCAGATGTAATTTATCAAATAATACTATTTTCTGCATACTTTGATGAAACAATATTTCTGTTTTGTAAAAAGTATATTTTTATTTACTTATTTTAGCGGTGTTCTACCTACTTACAGGGAAAAGATGAGAAAATAGGGTAAAGAAAAACAATACAATTTTTTATTCAGAGTTTTAATGCATAATTGTTGCGTTACAATTTTTTTCGAAATACACGCCGCTGTTATACCTTCGTTTGTAATTCTTGTTACAGTTTTCTCTGACACACCTGCAATTAAATTATGAACATTTAAAAATAATAGTAACTTTAAGTTTATAATGCTTATGTAATATGTAATATATGTTTTTAATTTCAGTTACCTAGTTTCATCACATTATGTATTTGTTCAATTTTGTCGCAAAAACGAATTTATGTCATAAAAGTCCCATCAATACAGCAAAAAAAATTAAATGGCAACTCTAAAAAGTACCTGTTATGGCGGCAACTCTCTTCCGAACATTGTTTAGTGGTATTAAAACAACTTGATTCTTATGTTCCGCTTCACAGAACTCTTTCACCTTTAATACAATTTCTCGAGCCGAACTTTTTACAACTTTTGGCATTGTAATCAATCTTCAAAATGCACTAAGCTAGTTAAAAATTCACAAAAATCTACCACAACAAACGAACTTGATAACATCGACTAATGACAACATTGCCGACCTGTCAAATTTAGTTCCAAAAATCACCGCGGGACTTCTTTCATGAAAAGCACTATAGTGTTTATTTTTCCTTTTCCCATTCGGTTCGTTTCAAGTGTGCGTGTGTGCTGTGGCTGTAATTGGCCCTGGCTCAGCATCATGTTGAGGAGCAGACTGTTCCACAGCGCTGATCATTCTGCCAGAGACCACAGCAGCTAGTTTGCGCCTCAGTTACAAAAAAAAGAAAGAAAAAGAATATATTATTATCGCGGTGACTTGAACCTCTGATCCGTCAGTCAGTTAGTCTCTTGGTGCCGTACTTATTTATATATTCACTACTAGTGGACCCCACAGATGTTGTCCTGCATGATATTTCAAGCAATTACGATATTAAACAAAGTATGAAAGTACCGACTGCAGCGCCATCCTCCGGGCTGTTGCATACAAAAAAATCATTCAAATCGGTCCGGCCGTTTATGAGGACTTCAGTGACATACACACGTACAGTAGAATAATATACATATGTAAGCTATCTTTTAAGTTAAAAAATAAAAATAATAAAAGTATCATAAAAAAATAAAAACAAAAAAATTGTCTAAAAAATATAAAAAAAATGGTATGGACACCGATTCTCAAACTTACTGAATCTGCATTAATTATTTCATAAGAATCGGTCGAGCCCTTACGGAGGAGTATGGGAACGAACATTGTGACACGAGAATTTTATATATTAGATTATTTTTAACCGGATCATAGATAAGAGACAGGTGTTTTGTCGATGTGTTTGCAACTTATTAATTAAATTTTTATGCGCAGGCGCAACTGGAGAAATTGCAGAATGAAATATCACAAATAGCAAGAAAGACAGGAATATCGTCGGCGACCAAGCTGGCCCTGCTCGCGTCTGATGTGCCGGATTCTGATAGAGTTCCCGACATTGAATGGTAATTATAACGGATTTAAAACCGTTTAATATATAATAATTTTATACAAAAAAATATAATACGGAGAACTATGGGAGCGTTCAAGTATTACGTCACAAAATTTTGAAGATTTTTGGGAACTCCCCCCCCCCCATGTAACGCGCCGTAACGTTTTTCTGTACCCAAGTGTATAGTAAAACGTTTTGTGACCACCCAGTGACTCTTTAAGTAGGTGTAAATAGGTATGATATCGTACATTTATTAATTATTATAATATATCAAATTGAAGCTAATTTTTTTCTATTAATTATAGTATATGGGTGCTTACTTAAATCTGGCCGCAAATAAGGGTTACCAGCTGTTAAAGATGATAAATATTTAATGGTCTAAGATCCCGATATACAACGACCTTCACCGTGATGCTTATTTAACGAAACGTATTTTATATTTAATTTAATATGTCAATAATTATAATCCATATGGGTTGCCTAGCAAATTTCAGTCCAGAGTATTTTAATTAATATTAAAAAAAAATTTTTTTTAACATTTCACCGGTATGATAATTAGATAAATTCTATACCAATCGAAAGTATGAAGCCCATAGAATATGCAAACGTTAGGTTGTTTTTAATCAATTAATTATTTATGTGTATATTTTTTATGTGACACTAAAGTATATATACATCTTTAGTAAACAAGAAGGTTATAGTGAAACATATATAATACTACCCTGATTAAAAATATTGATTTAAAAAAATTAAAAAAATTTACTACATGCAAATTATAAAAAAAAAAATTTTTTTTTAATATTAATTAAACATACTCTGGACTGAAATTTGCTAGGCAACCCATATGGATTATATTTATTGACATATTAAATTAAATATAAAATACGTTTCATTAAATAAGCATCTCGGTGAAGGTCGTTGTATATCGGGATCTTATACTATAAGGTAGAGTGAAAGAGAGTTAACGCATAACATCATTTGTCAGACGAGGATAGCGAATACAGACTGTGCGACGCTTTTAAGCCATTGCGCATGCGTCGAATTTAAGTATTCTCAAACTGAATAGATGCGGCATTTTTATTATAACAAAAAACCCATGCTGTTTTGGAGTTAGTGATTAACGACGGTTTATATATACATTGTTGTTTTATTTGTGCCTCTTAAAATTATTAAATAAATAAAAACAAAAACAGCGTAGTAAAAATAACAGCGCACTAATCCTGCAGGCCGATCTTAAACCATAATGAAAACTAGGTGTCGTGTAAATGATCCATCAATGCGCTGCAAATGGATTCCATATAATACTGCCATTTTCTAGAACGATAAATTTAAACTTCAAGAGCTGTCAAAGCGTAAACTGTATGAAGTTTGACACTTGACAGCTCAAGAAGAGAATGTGACATTAGATAGTCTAAGGGTATGTTCCGATATACACTGCGAGTACTGTATAGTGCTCCCACTGTTCAAAAATTCGTTCCGCTATGGACTGCCAGTATACAGCCGCAGCGTCCTAGGGAAATATATGACGTCACAAATCCCCGCTATACTTCTACTGCGAGCACTGGCGTTTTCGAGGTAAGGTACTCGCAGTGCTTTGATCACGTGATCAATCAAAACCACTTGAATGCCTAACGGCTGATATAACTTACAGTTTAATAACAAACATTTAATATTCTAACTTACTTTCTTTGTAGTATTAATTCAATTGACAGTTAATATTAATATAGATTTTTTTAATGCGATAATACTCCAATAATAGTTTTTCTTGTTGAATTGAAAAACTTTGATGCACTCATTTGAAAACTGTGTCGAAAAACGAAGCTGACTAGTATACTGGACTGCGTTCCGTTTTAAATTGTAACCAGTATAGCTGGCCATAGAGAAACGGTTTCACAGTATACTAAATTGACGGTACTCTGTACAGTGGTCGCAGTGTATATCGGAACATACCCTAAGTCTAAGAAAGACTTATGAAGTCTTATTTGTCAATAAATTCTCGTTTAAATCAGGTTTTTTATTTAGGTGGGACAGTGTTATTCTAATGACACCTGAAGAGCGTGAATCCAGACGTAAAACCTCAGAGAAAGACGAACGGACGGACATACAACGGGTCGAGGATTGCAATATCGGTGATGACGATATTGTTGATAATCTAAACGCTGACGCCATCACAAATCTCGTTGAGCATCCACAACAGTTGAGGCCGCCAAGTAAGTTGATTGGATTTGAATTCACGACCCTAGGGTTGACGGGCAATAGGCTATATGACAAAATATATAAAACTAGATGACCCCGTGAACTTTGTTTCACCAACAAAGTGTCAAAACTTTTAAAACAGACCAGAGGTCGGCCCTCATACAGCAGACTACATACTAATACTATAAAACACATATTTTTGAAAGAATCTACAAATATGTAAATGACAACCAAGTGACAATTTTTTATTTCTAAAAAGACGTTCAATTTCCCATCTAAGAACAGTTTGTATTGGGAAATTCAATTGTCGTTTTTAGTATTTTTCTTTAATTATTATTATTTACGTTTCCCAACGTTTAAACCTTCCCTGATTTTCCACAAATATTTTAAGATCATAATTAGCCAAATCGGTCCAGCCGTTCTCGAGTTTTAGCGAGACTAAAGAACAGCAATTCATCTTTATATATAATAATAATATATACTAATATGGTAAACGTTGTTTTACCATGTACCTATATTTTTTCTAGTTAACATTTTTTAGTTGAATAAAAATAACTATGTACTATAATAAAAAATAGGGGTTAATCGTGGAGGGGTGAAAATTTAGGGTTGTACTAACAGACCGGTCAAGCGTTGCTGTGGCTTTTTGTTATATTACATAGTAGTAAACTATTCAAGGGAAACGTTAGGATAGCTTATGTGAAACGTTGGTACTTTTTACACAGCGCCATCTGTTAGAATTGTATCAAATAATAAACAAATATTTGCAATTAAATTAAATTGCGGGTATAAATTGAGATGTAAGCTATCCTATCTTTTAAGTTGGATCAAACTACACACGTTGTGCAAATTTGATTGATATCGGTTCGGTAGTTTAGGAGTCCATACGGACATACAACGTGACACGTAATTTATATATATTAAGATATATTTTTTGATGGCACATTATAAAAAAAATAATTAAATTTCGTCCAAAAAATAAAATCTTAGGGGTGGACAACCCTTATCACTTAGAGTTATGAAAAATAGATAGTAGCCGACTTCAGACCTACTGAATATTATTATTCATATAAAATTTGATAAAAATCGGTTGAGCCGTTTCGGAGGAGTATGGTAACTAACATTGTGACATAAGAATTTTATATATAAGATAAATACCTACTGAGGGTAAAATACATTTGCATTACACTGCACTGCACTGTATAGTTAAAAGTAAAAAAAACATTTCATCACATAGGTAACATAATGTACACTTATGACTTGTTAGTAAAGAAATACATATTAATGCTTCTAATTTTACATTTACTGCCAGTTCTCAAATCAAGGGCGTAGAACAGGAGAGAAGAACTGGCAATAAACTCTCCGCCACTCTTTTTAATCGCCATTTTTTTTGAGTTGAATTAATTAAACATATTTTAGGGTAAAAATAATCAATCATAAATTATTGTAACCCTTGCAAAATTAATTATTCTATAGACTTAATGATAGAATTTAAAACTCCAAATTCATTTAATAATTGTAAATTTATTTCAAGTCACAAACTTTACAATATATTTTTTAATTATATTACTTTATTATTCATATTATTGATTGAATGATATTTGTAATTATCACAATTTTTAATTAATATATATTCCTATCTGAATAATATTTTCTAATGAATCCGAACGCAACTCGGTCCTATTTTTTTATAATTGAAAGGGCATCCGATACTTCTACACATAAAACATGTGCCTTTAAGGATCCTTTCATCTTCTGTTTCCTCGTTCTCTTCTATTCCATCTGTTACGTTCTTTTTCTTTCCCTCTTTATTGTCAGTAATATTCTGGGGAAGAGAATTGACATTAGCATTTGTAGTTTGATAATACGAATTATTTATATCATTATTATTACTTTGGTAGCTCCGTTGGTTATAATTATATCTAGTGGGATACTGGTAACCATTTTGGTAAGGTGAGAAGCCTCGATTCGCTTTATGTTGATATGGGCGATACTGTCTGTTATCATAGCGATTATCCTGTGTATTATAATGGTTACGATTATCGTAATATGGATTGTTTGGATATGCTATATCGTCGTAACCATTTCCATAAGGATCTGGAACAGAAGATAAATAATTTTCATTAGTTTTTCCATTGTGAATGTTATTTTCATCTATAATGATTACTTGGTCGCGCCTAGTGTAATTGTGTATTTTATCCACCATATTATTCAAGAAGTCTGTTACGCCATTCCTCTTTCGTACTATTATAGTGTTATTTGGAATATCTATGTTTGTATTTCTTTTTTTTCTATATCCGAAGAGTTTTTTTATTGGATTAATTATTATCTTGTCAAGTAAACTTTCATCCTTTTTGTCTTTAGACGATTTATGTTTTTTGTTGCGTGTCTCGTCTTCGTTAGTAGTTTTGTGCTTTTTATTACCTTGTCCTCTTTGTGTACCAGTATTGTCTATGTCACCACCACCATTACTCGGGTAAGGATATACCTCTCCCCCTTCATACCGCCAGACGTCTTCTTGTTCATTATACCCTGGTATGTATGTATGACTTAATGGGCGGTAGCCATTAATTTTTTTGCGTCCGTAATTATCATATTCATAAGTTGGCATGTAGTAGCTTCTTTTTATACGAGTGATTGCATGTCTACGACCACTACCCCTTCTATAATATGTATCCATGTTTTCTTCAGATTCTTTTGAATCTGAATCTTCAGGTTGTTTTGTTGTATGAGGTTTAGGATGTTTACCTGTGTGCGGCGTGTTGGTTGGTTTTCGCCTGGGTGCTTGCTTTGGTTTTACTCTGTTTACACTTTTGGGACGATACACTATGAATTCGCCATCGTTATCGTAATCCAAGTTGGTAGGATTTTGAGACTCCCTTTGAGCTGGTCTTTTATTTTTGGGTTGTAATTGAGTATAGTCGTCATAATCTTCGTTATGTTTCCAGTTTAAAGGTTGAGGACTCCGTGTCATACGTTCCAAGTTGTGTTTAGTTGTAGGTCGTTTAGTTGTTGTCCTTTGTGTTCGGTCATCATTTTTGTGTGGGTCTTCTTTCTCTTGTGGTTTAGTTTCCTTTGATTTATTTGGTGTGTCGCTAGTTATATTTTTAGAGATAGGCAAAACTTGACCTCGATCGAAGTCGTATACGCCTTCTTGTGTATTATATCCTGGTATGTATGTGTGGCTCAGTGGGTAGTAAGATTGGGCGTTCCCTGGTTTGCTACTCTGGGATTTTGCTATATAATAGCTTCTCTTTATTCGTTCATTGTTTTTATCATCGTTCTCTTTTAAAAATTCTTCATTTTCTTGTTCAGCATTTGTTTTAGTATCCGTTGAATTTGTGTACACCGGTCCTTTTTCGAAATCAAACACATCTTTTGGTTCATTATATCCAGGAATAAATGTATGACTGAGCGGATAGTATGCTTGTGTATTATTGTTTGTCGAATTATTGAGTCCATTGTTCGGATATTTATCTGTTTTATTCTTATTGGTGTCTCCTAATTGGTTTTTGAATATAAAATTACCACCATTTTCGTAATCTACATTATAATCACTGTATGATGAATCTGTCGTAGTTGTAGTAGGTTCGATATCATTTAAATCACTTGTGCTGGAGACATCTTTAGTTATCGTTGGTATACTAGTACTAGAGTCTTCTATAGGTCGTGATATGGGTATATAATAGCTCCGTTTCTCTCGACTTTGGTCTTTAAAATTCAATTCATCCGGGTCATGTACAGTGGAATATTTCAGTTGGTTTTCCTTATTTATTGCAGAATGCCTGTTCTGTTCACTCTGATCACTTTCCACTGGATATATATGTTCTATATCCTTCACTTTCACATCACTTATTGATTTTTTGACTCGTAAATAGGGATTGAGCTCATGGTCGATGTTGTAGTTGTGCGATTTCGCGACTATATTCGCTATAGCCGCTAGCGTGTAGATCGGTAGGAACATTGTGATGTTGTGTCGAGTTTGCGTATGTTTAAATACAGGTTTGTGTGACGCACGAGCCGTTCGCTGCGACATGTGGTTGATTATGGAGTTGCTTGTTTATTTATTTAAATATTTAGTTCTGGGTTTTTAATATTTTATATGTATTTCTTTATTGATGGTTAAGTGTACATTGTGTTAAATGAATAAATGACTTGGGCTAATATTTGATTGGATAAGTTTCTTACTGGTACAGGCTCATTTCAACCTCATTAATATTTCTTGTTCGATGATATTTTGCCACTTAAGGCCCTATCCCAGCACGAATTGCTGTGTCAGTGTCTTGGAGTGGACTGCGAGGCGCAGTGGAGAGCTGTAGCGCCGGCCCGTAATAACAATTAGTTATGTAAAACATTAAATTAATGTAATATTATCATTTTTTTTTCTGAAATGGATTACTTGGCTTGCGATAAAAAATGTCGTGTAAATTACAAAATCATATTCCATATATTTTCGTGATAAAATGAATTCAAAGTGTCAAAAATTGGCTATGTTTGGATTTTTTTTCTATCGTGCGAAGTTATTTAAATCGATCTTTCAAAATGGATACATAAACTGCTCAACTCCACCATATATGTACTTTTTCCATTTGTCCTACTTTAAGAAACTGACGAAAAATGGAAAAAAACAATGTACCTTATTGGAGTTAGGCGACCAGATAGGCCAGATATTCATTATAACTCTAGCTACAAAATATCCTTTTCATATGCAGTCCCTAATATCCATATTTCGTGGTATTGCATTTTATTTTATGTATAATGGACCATTATTTAGAATTAACAATCTAAAGGCGCTCAGTATCATAGTGAATTTGACAGACAAAACAACTTATTCTATATATATAATGCATAAAATAATATTACGAACGGTTTTCCTCAAAAGCTGATCACGTTTTTTACCGACGTGAAGTTCAATGTTAAAGTTGAATCGATTGGGATGCAGCTTTGCATAGAGTTTATGATTAAGAATATTGCAGGATTTTTGTATGAAAGTATTATTTTGTTTAGTGTTTTTAAAAAAAATAAAAAGAAATAAAATATGTTTATTATGGAACATAAGATACAGGTATCACTTATTCCACGTCATTAAATTAGAATCTGTAGAAGACAGAGTAAAGACTGAGGGTGTAGGCCGAGAGAAAAGCCGGAGTAAAAACTCTCGGTACTCTTTTTACACACTTTATATTAGCTTCACCTGTATGTATGTATGTATGTATGTATGTATGTAACCGACTCCTTCGGACTCGATTTTGCCCCACTTTAAACGGACAGATTTAATTCAAACTTTGTACACTTATAAAGAATCAGCGACATTATAATCATTTCATAGGTTTATCTCGAAAAAACATGAAATTTTGTCTCTCTGTGCCATATTTTTTGTCTATCGAGCAACCCACGCTTTTTCTCAATAAAACCAGTATTTTTTGTTCATTACCATTTTCATCCTAAATTAGGAATTATTTTTCACTTTAAGTTTGATGTGCTTTAAAAGCGTGGTTTATAGTTTTTTTAAACTATATTTATTTAATAGCAAATCATCAAACATCCTTATTTTAAAACAAATATCGCAAATTAATTAGAAATAGCCTGTCTAGCACTAGTCCCAGACCCTTTTATCAACTAGATAATCGTAAGTAGATAATTATAAGACACATTCTGCGTGTTTACTTATCATGTTTGATGTCTAATGGATGATTCTAGGTGGCGCTAAATATGACTTTTTGGATATAAATAATGAAAGTATTTAATGACATTTTTTCTTATTAATCTATACTAATATTATAAAGAGGAAAGATTTGATTTTTTGTTTGTTTGAAATGAATAGGCTCCGTAACTACTGGACCGATTTCAAAAATTCTTTCACCGTTGGCAAGCTACACTATTCCCGAGTGACATAGGCATGTTTCATGGGATAGGGATGCTTACTAAAACTTGAATAATCTAACCCAAGGTCTAAAAAAGTAAACAAAAAACTTCCTACAATCGCGTGCGCTGCGAAAACTATGAATGATAGAACAAAATGATGTATTACAATTCTTCAGGACACATCACTATCAATAAAAACGTCGCAATAAGCTACAATTTTATGGCATAACCACCAAAAAAGCATGGTGGATTGGTGTTCTCCTGCCGTTTCTCTTGAATAGTTTACTACTATGTAATATAACAAAAATCTTAGCCACAGCAACGCTTGGCCGAGTCTACTAGTTAAATGTATAAAGCGATAGTTAGTCGTAAGATGGAGTGGGTCTGCTTCCCAAAGGGGTCTGAAGATTAAACTACTTTTTAAGGCCTTGATCCTTGTTCATCCGAATGGTGTTAGGTTTGATACATATTTCCGTTTCGAAATGTTGTAATGAATACCAGGAGGCGAGACTGCGTGTGACGTGGGACTGTGCCCTTTAGAACCCAACGGCGGCTTTCTCCCGTGCTGATGGTGCTACCACAGCAAGGTACCACCTAGATCTCCTCCACGATCACGCATTTCTATGACCGGAAATACCGGTTAATTGGGATTCGAATTACAATTGAGGACTTTTTATAGAGGATGGCTGGAGGATCCCCTGATGTTAATTAATACCGTCCATGGACACTTCCAATCAGGGCTCGCGAGTGTGTTGTCGGTCTTTTAAAAATTGGTACGCTCTTATATTGAGGGACCCTCAGTGGAGTTGGTTCGGAAATACTTCAGTGCTGGTCAAACTGCTTTATTAAACGCTCAAACAATGTCCGTGGTAAACGTGGTAGATGATTCAGAGATACCCCACATCTCTACGCAACGCCAAGAGATTAAGCCGCGCAAGCATGACTATGTTTAATATGCTGTTCATTATTTTCCTTTAGACTCACGTTTTTATTAACGTTATAAGGAAAAGCTCGAGATTTTAAAGTTTATGCATCAGCTAACAGAGCACTTCTTATTGCCATTAATGAGTCAGAATAACGTAGTGTATGAACGTAAAAGAAAAGTGAGTGCGTACAAAGTACACATGTCAGAAGTGAAACTTCTTTGGCAAACTTATTTTTAAGTCTTGTTCATATTTATACAAATCTGAAACTTTACATTTCCGAGACTTAGATGGAGGGAAAAAGGAAGATATGTTAGGAATTTAATGAAATTAATTGTCATTAAAATATTAAGTGTCGAAAATTTATGCAAATTATAAATTTAATTTACAACTCGTCATTTGAGATTTCAATAATTTATTTTGCATAAAATACAAAATACTCATTCATAAATTCTCTTCACGAAATTTTAATTATTAAATAGAATTTCTATATAGTAATTCGCCCTTTTCACTCTCAATCGGTCTGAATCGATATCTTCCTTTTCTTCGACAAAAACGCTGCACATCTTCGTGACGTATCCGTACAAATTTTACCCTCATGCGCCTAAAGAACTTCAAAAATGCTTCTAAATTTACATTTACTACCTGTTCTCACCAACAGTACTGTAATGTTGGCTTTTCGACGTCCGAGTCTCATCCCTGAGGTCGTAGGTTTGATGACCGGCTGTGCACCAATGTGCGCATATCACTAACTAAATGAAGGATCAATGTAACACATTTCATAAAAAGGCCAACTTCATTTATAACCTTGCAATGATTGCATTTTACTGTATCAAAGGTCATTGCCCTCACAGCGACGGCACTCAATCACAATTGGACGAATTATAATAATTTAGGAATAGGAAAAATCCTTTGAGATTATTTATAAATCTAACAAGAGGCAAATGGGCAGAAGGCTCATCTGATGTTAAGTGATACTGCCGCACATTGCCAGAAGCCTCGCAAGTGCGTTGCCGGCCTTTTAAAGATTTTATTTATTTATGCAACTTATTATTATTCGTTATAATAGCTTATCCCGTTGGTATGGGATTTCAGTGTAGTTCTCTTAATGAGACATTAAATCTTTTATTTTTCGTAATATTTTTAAAAAATCCAAAGGAGGTTGTCAATACGTGTATGTTCAATACGTGGACCGTTATAATAGTTTATTAGAAGTAGTTTTTTTTCATATTCATTGTTACGCCAAATATCAAACTATTTAATCACCTTCTAAGAAGTTATAGATTACTGCCGTGTAATGCTTGCAAGAGGAAACTGATTATAATTTTAAAGCCATGGTTTATTTCTAGGGAGAGTATGTAGACCATACGTTTGGACAACAATTATAATTAACTGTTATTATTAATTTGATAATTAATATGACATTTGCATGCCTATTTTTATTTTGTTTTTAATCCTAATACGAATGAACCACTATGCAAATAAACGATTTATTACAATTATTATATAATTACATTAGTTAGTTTTGACGGCTCTAGTGGTTAGTACCCCTGACTGCGAATCCATGGGTCCCGGGTTCGATCCCCGGCTGAGACAAACATCGATGTGATGAGCATTTGGTGTTGTGCTTAGGTCTTGGGTGTTTAAATATGTATTTATATGTCTATCTATCTATAATATGTATCTATGTATATCCGTTGCCTAGTACCCATAACACAAGCTTCACCAGCTTAGCATGGGACTAGGTCAATTGGTGTGAATTGTCCAATCATATTAAAAAAAAAAAGTTATTTATTTATCACCATGGATAATTCACAGCCTTAATAGATGTTATTTACAACTTAGATAGAAAATATTGCCAAAACAAATTACAGATGAACACTTATAAAAACAATTTAATAATAGCATTATTGAGGTGTGTGGGCGTTTTAGGGTGACCTTTAAAATTCGAGTTGCTTATTTTCTAGAAAATACACGTTTGGAGATAATATGAAACAGGTCAAGGATCGCCTACTTTATTATACAAATTTTCGGTTAATAAATTTAATTCACTTAAATAAAAAATAATAATAAAATTGGTGATAATGACTGGACATTTCAGAAATTTCATTAAGACCTTTCGCAGAGTCGTTTTAGCAACCTTGCTGTGTTAATTATTTTCTTTATTCCTACATAATTGTATTTACATTGTAAAATTGCGGATGCTTGGCGGACCCAAGCGCCTTATTATTACGCCATAAAATGTATTGTCTATTTCTTTAAAGGAATTTATGTTGTTCAAAAGGTACAAAATGTTTAGTTTATATTATATGTTATGTTTTTATATATAATTTTGATATAAAATTAATTTAAAAAAACTATACACATTTCATTATAATATGCCTTAGATCAGAGTTTCTCAATCATATTTATGTCGCGACCCACGAAAAAGCCTAAAAGTTGAGTAAAACCGTCTTGCGATCTCATATTTTTAACGAATCTATTGTACCTATATGTAGTTTGTATTTATTATTTTTCAATAGACAAGAGACTTTTAAAACAAACTTGACCCCTCGCTTGAAAAACTATGCCATAGATAATTAAAATTAATTAATTAGTGTGAATTGTCCAATAAAAAAAAAAAAAAAAAAAAAAAAAAATTATTTTCAGCTGAACCCCTAAAACCCACGTACATGCCAGTATTTCTTACAAAGAAAGAGAGGAAGAAGTTAAGGAGACAGAGTAGGAGAGAAGCATGGAAGGAGGAACAGGAGAAAGTGAGACTTGGATTGGAAGCGCCGCCAGAGCCTAAATTAAGGTAAGATTAGGTTTTAGATTCTTTAACATCTAGCATGTTCCTGGCTTTTATGTGACCACTTTTGTATAGAATTGTCAAAAGAAAAGCCTCGAATGACCGCATGTCCAGGCAGTCATTCAGCTGGTTTTTGAGGTGTTGTAGGCCTGGAAGACGTAATTCCATAATTGTCTAGTTCGCAAAAGAAATAATCTCTTTGGTCTTTGCGCATATTTGGGGATATTTTTTTGTTTAAATTAATTTATTATTCAGCTACCTTTTAGAAGTAATAAAAGCCGCCGGCGGTTTTGAACAAACTTAGTAGTAAAATTCCATAAAAATATATAAAGTAATTACTTTTTTTTTCAACTGTTTTTAACACGCCTGTGTGTGGGTGCGTGTTAGTAAATGAGTAAGTGTGTGGGTGAGTGAGTGGTGTGTGAGAGAGTGAGTGGTGTGTGAGTGAGTAATGAGTGTGTGTGAGTGAAATGTGTAACTACATATTAAGTCTCAGAAGGTTTGTTCGTAGTTTGTTCCTTTTAAGAATTGGTGCGCTCTTTTCTTTAAAATACTTCGAATTGGTTCGGGAATACTTCAATAGGCAGGTGGTTCCACATATTTGTAATGAATAGGGGTTAGTTGAACTGATAAGAACAACTTCACCACTCAGCTAAACAATCTTAAAAAAAACCGACTTTATACATTTTCTCTAACTCATAGTTATTAATATCCGCAATTAACAAGACACGCAAACTGGGTCTAAGTCTAAGAGATGTTTTTTTAGGATATCGAATCTGATGCGAGCTCTTGGCACGGAAGCGGTCCAGGACCCGACAGCTATTGAGGCGAAAGTACGAGAGCAAATCGCGAAGAGACAGAAGACACATTTGGAGGCGAATAAGGCGCGAGCACTTACGAAAGAGCAGAAGAGAGAGAAGGTAAGAGATTTTAAAAAAAAATGTGTGCGTGTACTAGGTGTACACACGTAAGAAATGAATCTTCTTTATGACCTTATTTTTCGAAAAATGATCTACTATATGCAACTTTACAGAAATTGGTTAAATAAAGTTTAACAAAAGGCTTTTATTATCATAGACATGAATACAAATACAATTATTTCATTTTAACTTATTACTGTACTACTATGTAGTACTAAGATTATTACAGAATTTCATTAATTGTAATAGAATTATTAGTATTACTATCATTGTTATCGTTATTATATATTTTTGTTACTAATGGCTTCGAATCTCTTCGGATCAACCGTGGTAGGGACAAGAAAAAGATGGCGCGTAACCGAAAAATGTGACAAATGTGTGTAAATTTTTTTCCAACGCCGATAAAGAATTTTGACTTCAAAAAGCAACATGGCGCGTAACCTGCTACAAAATTTCTCCCATACGTCGATAAAGAAGTTTCACTTCAAAAGATGGCGCGTAACGGAAAAATGTGACGCGTAACGAAAAAATGTTACACTAAATTTTGTTTCCAACCCCGATAAAAAAGTTTCACTTCAATAACACCTTACAGATTACTCCAATGAACTTTTTAGATTTTCACATACCAAACATGTGTCGCAGCCAACTAGCTTACTTAGACGTTCAATCAACAGCCTAACCTCTTTACTAAACACCGATGTTTCACACGCGTCATAATATTTTTTGAAGTGACACAAAAGGTTAGATTAGTCGAATCGACGATAAAATCATTCTAAATGTCTAAATGACAATTAACACTAAAAACGTTACAAGTATGGCTCTGGTGCGACGCCATATTTTCTAGTTTCTAAGCAATATATATCTTATATTTCAAGTACCCTCCAAAATGCAGAAATTACTTGAAATTATGAATGTTTAATATCAATTTTAAATACTAAACAGAATTAACTATAGTTGCTATAGTGACTAAAAAATAATTGAAAATGTTCTATTTTAAAAAAAAAGGTAGTTAATTTTTACATCTACCCTCATTGCTATTTATTTTAGGTGGACAGAAAAATCCGCGAAGACACAACAATTGGTGTTCACGTCGCTGTATATAGGTGAGTTTTAATATTTTGAAAATAAAGCCGGTATCGTTAAAATTACTTACAAACATTCAAGCTAAGAAAAAGGAAACAATTATTTCGTCAGTCGTAGAATAGTGACGGATCTGACAAATAGTAAACTTTACAGGGCAGCCATTTCATAATAAATTAATCATGTTTTGACGACTCATTGGTGTAGTGTTTAGTACCCCTGACTGCGAATCCATGGGTCCCGGGTTCGATCCCCGGCTGAGACATCGATGTGATGAGCATTTGGTGTTGTGTTTAGTCTTGGGTGTTTTAATATATATTTATATGTCTATCTATCTATAATATGTATGTGTATCCGTTGCCTAGTACCCATAACACAAGCTTCACCAGCTTAGCATGGGACTAGGTCAATTGGTGTGAATTGTGTTAAAAAAAAATGTTAGCTTTTTGTCATAACTTTTTTTTCTTATTCTGTAATTATGAAAATTGGCATACACAAGCAAACAAGTTTCTTTAGAAACACAATAAAAATAATAAAATTAAATAACACAGTTTTCTAGAAAAATCAATGAGCGTCTATCAAATCCGTCACTTTACCGACTGATTAATTTGAGATTAAAAACACCTGTTTTTTTTTTAATGTAGCCGTAATATTTAGTCAATGTAGTCAAATATGATAAAAAATGGATTTTGTTATTTTTTTCAAATCCGACATCGTTCTACGATCATGACGATTTAATCCAAACCGCAAACTAATTAAATTGATGTAATCAATGACTTGTTTACTTCGTCTTAATTATTGAGTCATGATGATAAAACAAGGATATTTTTGACCACATTTTGTAATAATTGTGACGAGATTACCGTGTTGTTGAAGAGTATGTCGTCACGGTTTAAGTTGTATTATTAGCCTGAAGTAAATTCAGATTTTTCATTCCGTAGAATTCTGACATTTCATTAGTGTTGCTACTAAAAAAATTCACCGAAAAAGGGACATATTTGACCCATTTGAGGGCAATAAAAAATAAAATGCTACTTTTTTATGTTTTACCAACAAAAAGGTTGTTACATGTAGAAAAATAACAAATATTTCTATAGTTTAGCTATAGTCAACATTTTTTTTTTATACAACTATCGTATAATATCGTATAATATATATAGAAATGGACATTTTTATTTATATTAATTACATTTTTATATATATTATATAAAAATGTCCATTTCTTTAATTATGTAGAAATATTTTTTTTGTTATATTTAAGTAAACTTCATTTAACTAGAAAATGTGTTATAATAAAACTTTCAATAGTGTAGTTTTTTCTACAATAGTGTCGGTTTTTATGCCGGTGCGCGGTGTGGGCGCGCATCGTTAAAATTTAGTCTCATCACTTTTCCCTAATCCGGCAAAAGAAGTATAACTTCATAATCATTTGAAATGACTCAAAAACCCTAAATTAAAAAATAATTATTAAACAGTTAAAAAAATCAATATAAAATTCATTAAGTCATTCATACATCAATATCAAGTCATTATCTATATTTCCTAGTATCAATATATTTAATATAAAAATGTTTCAGAATCAAAGATCTATTTGAGTGCGCCTCGGCCAAATTCAAAGTGGAAGTGAATGCGCAACAATTGCACATGACAGGTTGTGTTGTGTTGCATCGTGGCTGTTGTGTTGTTGTTGTTGAAGGCGGGCCCAAACAACACGCCAAGTATAAGAGGTGAGGTGTTATTTTTTATAATGATATGTTTATACTATGCTAGGATTCCTTCTTCCAATATATACCAAATTAATGAAAAAATATTTAAAACTTGTTTATTAGTGTTTAGTAGTCAGAGTTTGCAATATTTTTTCTTGAGGTCGACTCTTCCCGAGGTTCTTCTTCTCTGCCCTGCTCTGAATTCTACCGCCTCCTGACTCCTCTCCTCTTCATCTTTTCATCTCCGGCTTCATTTTGCTATTTGTTTTAATTGAGTGGTTCAGCGAGATAGTTTTTAGATTTGTAGAGTTTCTTGATTCAAGTTCGGCTCTGTTTATCGAGATCAAACAACGTAGAGAGAACGTTGAGGTATTTGCTACCGCGGCTAATAAATGGTCTACCCAAGCAGATATTAGATTGCTTAACGCCAACCAACATCAACATTAAATTAAAAAACTACTTTTATATGCATCTGTCGCGCTCCTAAACAAGACTGCTATGGTTACATTAATACAAACCACAGCGGTTTTCTAATGTAACTTATTATGATTGTATTATATTATTTTGGGGGCGTCCATAAATTACGTGAGGTTTTTTTAAATTTTCTGTGACTCCCTTCCCCTCTGGTGAGATGTCGTGAGATTTTATTCAACCCCCGAGGGCCCCATCCCCCAATCTCACGTGAGAAAAAAAAAATTGCTTCGTGCTTTTATTTACGACTAGTAATCAATATTGGTGAGAGTTTAATTATATAACACAGAATTCGTTGAATGTTGAGCGTTTAGGTATGGAGTTAGCGGGAAGTTGCAGAGATGGTCAACCGTTTTCCTAATTTTTTTTTCAATCAGAAAAAAATTGTGTCATATTTGCCGAGAACCTCCCCCCCCCTCTCCAACGTAAGATTAAATAAGATTTGACTCGACCCCCTTCCCCCCTTAAACACCTCACTTAATTTATGGACGCCCCCTTTGTAAAATGAAGAAATTAAAAAAAAAAACTTTTTATTATTATTAGTATTATCAATCGTATCAAGTCAAGATTTATTATAATTTTTAAAAATATATTATTTTCTATCTATTGTTATTTTATTTGGTGTTACAGGGACGGCATACATATACGTCTATTGACATGTGTTTTTAACTAAATTGCCTTCCGGGCAGGGCCTTTCGACCGTTCGTCTATATAATATGTGCAGGGATTTGATGTCTGTGCAAATTACTCATTTGATGTTGATGTTATTATAGTTCGACAGTAACCTTGATATAAAAAAGGGTGCGTGTATAATATGCCAAAGAAGTTATACTTCTTTGGCATTATTAAAAATAGTTTTTGATTGCATGCAAATAATTAATTACAATTAAATAATCAAAGACTGGAAAAGGAGTCATTATAGTCAATAAAGTTCAGTTTACATTTGAAAAATGAAATAAATAAATATTTATTTTTATTCTCTTACATTAAGTGTAACATAAATTCTATTATTATTCGAATGTTGTTTTTAAATTATGTCCAATGCCGTTGCATCTTCCGTGGGCATTGGGTAACTTCATTCTGTTAATTTTGTGTCACGGTGCGCGCGCATCGTAAAATTTCACTCTCATCAATTTTTCATAACGCGCCTAAAGAAGTATAACTCCAAAATTTATGAACAATTAAGAATTAATTTTAATTTAAGTTAATAATTCACAGATTGATGCTTAACCGTATAAAATGGGAAGAGGACATGATAAAGGAATCGGACGGAACTGAAGTACCGAACAGTTGCCATTTGGTCTGGGAGGGTACCACAGCGCATCGGTCCTTTGGGGAGATTAAATTTAAGGTAGACGACAAGATTTTTATAAAACACTTTCAATTCTTCAAAGGCCGGCAACGCACTCGCGAAAGAAAGAAGAAAGTTATAGTGATACATATATAATACTACCCTGATTAAAAATATTGATTGAAAAAAATTTAAAAAATTTACTACATGCAAATTATAAAAAAATATATTTTTTTTAAAAATATTAATTAAATATACTCTGGACTGAAATTTGCTAGGCAACCCATATGGATTATATTTATTGACATATTAAATTAAATATAAAATACGTTTCATTAAATAAGCTTCACACGAAGTGTTCCATTTAACATATATTTCAACATATCTATAACAACCACCACCGAACTCCTGTCTAATCTTAATTAATATAATTAAAACGATAAAAACTTGAGATTTGTTTTTGTGATTACAAGCAAGTGATGTCACCGGGACTGGCGACGCCATCTTGCCTAGTGAATCGCTTTGGCGGGATTTAAAAAATATGAATGTTTGTTATTTTTTTAAGAGAATCAAAAATAATAATTTATTTAGGTTTTAAGTCACAAATAAATCTAAATATTTTAAAATTTAGTCTCATAACGTATTATTTATTTAGTTCTAATTGAAGTTTCTCTCTCAATCTATGTTTAATTCAAAAATGACTTACACAAATACATTTTTACAGGTAATGCCAACGGAAAAGCAAGCGCGCGAATTATTCCAGAAACACAAAGTGGAACATTACTGGGATCTGGCTTACAGCGGAGCAGTGCTGGGTACATCTGATGAACCATAGATCTTGTTTGGGTCAAATTTCTACCTATTTTAGAATTTGACCCAATCTAGAATTGAATCACATTTCGCCCACTTCTGTAAATTAGCTTTGAGATGGAAATTAAAGAAATGATTTTTGTTTGGTGTTTTTATTTTTTGAACAGTTCTTGGAGTTCCTTCATCTTGATGGCGTCCTAACTAAATAGATTTATTAAATACTGTTATTAGAATTTTCAAATGGCTTATTATTTTCATATTATAAACTTTAAAAATACCTATGTTTATTTAAAGAAACAAAAAATACGAGGAGAATAATACAATTCATGAACATAATAAAGAAAAGTTTATTTATAATAAATACTAGTGATATAGCATTCTTATTTATTGTAAAATGAAAAACCAGGCGGCAGCTATTTTTGTAGTTTTTACTTAAAATACAGATTCCTAAACAAGGTCTGTAATTCATTTTTCTATATTTTAATACACGTAATAATCGTTGAAGAAGTCGCAAGAGAATGGTAAAAATAAGATATTATTACGATAATGTTTTATTATTTTTGTTACACTACATACGTACTTAATTAATTGAATATTATTAAATATTGTTTGTGCAATTGTGTTAAGTACACTGAAATCTTCAACGAATCAAAGTCGTTGATCTATAGCAAATTATAAACTTGACATCTTCGAAGTCGGTGGAAGGGAATTGTATTTTTTCTTATCTCCGTCGATTTTTTTTATAATTTCTCCATAATAATACTTCCTAAACTCAAAAGTAAAACTTTTTAAGATCCGAAATAGTGAGTAGCTAGTTTTCATTAAAATATTAAATTTTATACGTTCTAACTATTATTTGGATATGTTCGATACAAAATAGTGGAACAAACAGTATATTTTTTAGAATTTATTATTCTGACATAGTTTGAAGGCGAAACGGTCAAATTTTCTTTTTGACTGAACGAAGTGACTGTTACCGCTGAGGTCATGTGGAAACTGGCTGGTTCAGTTGTAGGTTGTTAATAGGCTCGTAATAAAGCTCATTGTAGGTAAGGCACTTGAGGAAGCTACAGTAGCTGCAGTAAAACCTCAAACTGTCGCTGTTTAAAAAATTATTGAGACAAGTACCGGTGACCCCAGAGCTGGTGCTATCCTCGGTCAAAGAATAAGTATTGTTATACAGCGGGCATCTACTTTTCTGCAGTGTCATCTCGATAAAAGAGTTTCCAATATACGAAACCACCACTTTAAGAGTAATTGAGAATCGTTAAAAATTTATACCGTTTGCGTTAAATTTATTTAAGATATTCAGGTTGATTGCTCCAACTATTTATCTAAATTTTGTGTACCCTTTAGATATCCCAGGCATCCCATCACACATCATCATCATCATCATATTATTTGTTCTTTTAGAAGAACGCGTTTTGGCTAAAACTCACCGTTATTCAGATTGAGATTTGAGCATTCTGTTCTACGAACTAGGTTTGGATATCCATAGTGGCTCCCCTCACTCATTGAAATCGATTTTCCTGTAGTTTTTTTCATTTAGTTTTAGTTATAATTATTTTTATTTTGTGGTTGCTTGTTTAATTTTTTTCCTTGATAGCTTGCTTATGTTCTTGTATAATTTGTGATGTCATATTTACTTGTATTATTTTATGCACACACGTTGTTTTAGAACTTAAGAATAATTATATATTTTTTTTATTTCTTCATGTATGTTGTTTGCCTACAAGTCCTTGTCTCATTAAATATGGTATTTTATTTTTCTAATACCGATGTATCAGTTTGCCGAGCGTTGGCAAGCTTCATCAATTCATCTTCATCAATAAAGAAATATATAGATTTCAATCTTATACATTGAATTGGAAGTGGGTTTGATTGGAAAGCAGTAAAAATAAAATATGTTTATTATGTAATATAAGATACAGGTAACACTTATTCCACGTCATTAAATTTGAAAAGGTAGACATCCCTACTCATGGGCAAAGAATAGGGCACAGTGTAGTGACAATAATAATGTGAATTTAGCTGTGACTGACTCAAGCAATTTAATTTTTAAAGAAATATTTTTTATATTAGATATTTTACTATTTTCTTTGACATGGTCTCGTACGAATGGCCAAAACATTAGCCAGTTTATTAAATGTAACAAACGCTACGGGTGAATAATTTTCAGTTAAAAGGCACCATACCGGACCTAATAAATAGGCTTAAAAGGCGACAAATACTAAGTCTTGATAGACACGGTTGAAAGAGAGGAGCAGTCTCGATGGAGATTTAGCTCTGAACGTCTAACAGCTCTCAACACATCTGCTCATAGTCTAGCTGACTGATTGCAAGATAAAGACTTATATATAAAAAAAAGGCTGGGTTGTTAATTGAACGGCTAATTAAGGTAGTTGGCTGCGACATTTCGGGAAGATTTTTTGGCAATTATAAGTGTATAATATATATATATTATTTATTGTGCAGAGAATCCGAAATAAAAAACTTAAAAATTTTGATAACTTTATTTTTGTACAGCGAATGACTGACGCATGTCATCGACGGTGCATTGACAGCTGTCAGCGCAATACCATTGCGAATTAAAAAATTACCCTAGGAACAATATTATACTAACCTAACTAAACCAATCACTTTTACATCCAACAAATAACGATTTCCCATTATTCGTAAGTTGAAAATAGGAACTGGCTAAAATTCAACTAAATCGCCCCAAAAGGAATTGCCGTAACTAAAACAAAGCTGAAACTGGCATTTTACGACAAATTTCCCGTTATTAGGAAAACATACCATTATTTACACAATTTATTTACAATTGGAATACTAAAGCGTTATAACACCGCATTGGAAATAAAGAGATCGGAACACACATGACAATTATCACAATAATAATTTGCGTTATGAAATAATTCTGTAATCTTTGGTCTGACAAATCAATTTTGTATGAAAAAAAATTCAAATTATTTTTACACATATTTGAAACATGTATTGATGGTTTATCAAATCCTCTCTAGTCCGGTAAAAGGCCGGCAACGCACTTGCGTGCTTTCTGGCTATGTGAGTGTTTCACTTATTAAGTGAACCTCCTGCCCGTTTGCCTTGTTACATAAAAAAAACTTAACACAAATCGTGTAAGATGTTGTGCGCGCCTATTTACGCGCGTAATAATATATCAATAGGAATGGATTCAGAATTTCCTTGTTAAGAAAAACTAGGCATGGACAGTGTCGGAGAGTTTTTTTTTATTAGATAACTTTACTTATTAAATGATTTTCACATAATTGGGGCCATTCAAGTATTACATAAAGAGATTTACTGCAATGTAACCAAAGCAAAAATAATAGTACATAAACGTATTAAATTTTGTAGCAATCCTCGAAAATGCATTTCATTTTCAAGCATAGACAATATGTGGGTAATGTGTGAAAAATTTAATAATTACTGATGACGTAATCACCAAATAAGAAAATTTAATCCCCTCCCCCTCTCTCCCCCTATAGTGCTTACGTAATACTTGAACGGCCCAAAAAACAATATTTCGCATTTGTGTGTTTAAACTTTGTCAAACCTATTTAAAAACTGCAAATAGCTGCCATTTTGGAAATATATTTTCATAACGCAAATTCGCTTAACGACTAGATTAACACTAATTTTTCGTTGTCGGCGTTCCTATATTCAATAAACCCGAATATCCCCTGAACTGATTCGCCATAAAGTCTCTATAGAGAGCCAATTGACGCTGGTCCATTTGTCCCAGACTGCTATAAAACGCGTTCATATACATGGGGTCCATAAAAGGGGTCAGGGGCACATTCTTCTGCATATCCATCATTTGGGTCAAATTCTGCCCCTTAAATACGTTAGCTAAATTGTTCTGAACACTGTTTTGGGACTCCTTGGAGCCCGTAGAACTCGTTGGTGAGACATCGTCGCGGGAAATTTGATAATTCGGTACTACTATTGGGGGTTTTTTGACGCCCGATGGGGACGGGGGCGGGAATGGTTTCGTGTAGTCTTTGGGGGGCGTCGGCGTCTTTGTCGAGATGAATTTGCCGTTCGAAGACCGCTTTTGCGGGGGTCGTTTTGGCGGCGTTGGCGTTTTGGGGTTAACTAGAGTTATTTCTAAATTGGAGCCGACAACGGCTTTTCCATCCACCAGAGTGTAGTTTTTGGATAGGTTTTGTGGAGTTGGTGTTCTTGAGGGCGATTGTGGGGGTACTCTGACAATTTCCACAGCTGGTTTCTGCGGTGGGGGAGACAGAGATTTGCACGTAAGATCCAGAATATCTTGGGGGGTAGGTCCGGTAACTTGTATGCTTCTTTGGGGTTTGATGGGGGTGCCTTGTAGGACGTGTGGGGGCGGCATGAACGGGTCCTTTGGGTTGCCGTAGACTGTTTTTTCGGGGCCCGACGTCCCGAACGCACTAGTCGCTTGGATGACTCTGGGTGGTACAGCGCCATTGTTGTAAGTCGGAGGTATGATATTGTACATTTGGAACAGCTGCGCTTGCGTCATAATTTGGTGTTGTACCGCAGGATTTAGTATAACGGGGGTAGGATTAATGAGGGGCGCTATGGGGGTCGCTAACACTTGAGGCCAAATGGGTGCAGGGGGTATAGCCGTCACTTCTAACCCCCTCTCTTTGAGAATATCTAGTTTTTTCTTCTTAACACCTTGCGGGCTTTCGGGGTATTCATCAAGGTCTATTATTTCTGGTGTTTTTGGTATGTATGGGACCTGTGGAAGAAATTAGAAAATTTGTTAAATCCCGACTATTATTTTAGCCCTAGTCAGAGCCATTTGGTGACCTGCTAGTTCCTGAGTGAGACTAGGTATGTAGACACGCCCAAATAAATGATTTAAAGGGTATATATATCGTAGTAATATTTGATTAACATCTCGTGATACACATACATACAGGAATATACAGGTACATACATACATACATACTGGTATTGTACAACTATAGCTAGTCAGCAAATTACATTAAAAAAACTTGGCTATTAAATAGTTTACTACTTGATTTGAGAACTGAGAAGTTCAGAAGTGTTTTGTTTATAATTATGAATCGAAACATAAATTAATTTAATATAGGTAATTCTTTTAATATAAAATGTTGTTTCATGAGATAAAGTTTTAAAGCACCGCTTATATAGATTTAAATAATTAATTCAATTATTAATTAATTAAATAAATAATAATTGCACTCCTTTAATAACCCTTGTGACGTCATCTAAGAATATTAATATTCTTAGATTCTAATATTTGGAATATTCCGGGAAAAACCTAAAATGTATTGAATACGTGGTAAGCTTGCTGGATATTTGGAGATATATTTACCTCAACGATTTCGTCATCACTATGCGATGTAGTTTTGAGGGGCACTTGTCTGGGAGGGGCAGGGGGGTGATGGATCCCGAAGTTGGTCAAGGGCGCTGGTGGAGGCGGTGAAGTTTCCGTCACTGATGATTGGGGGGCTGAAATTACAAATAGTTTTAAATTAAATAAATTTATTCAACCAAACCTCTGTCAAATTCGCCAACTACTTTGTCAGCTGTCACTTGTCAACTAAAAAATAGTTGCGCTCCCTCAAACGTCCTCTTGCCGTAACCTGTGTGTTTTCAAAAGTCTAAATCATTTATTCATGTAGGCAACTCACAAACGTCAAAAAGGAAATACATACTAAATCCTAATTTTCTATTTACTGCCAGTTCTCAAGGACGTAGAACGGAAGAGAAGAACTGGCAATAAACTCTCCAATCTTTTTAATCGCCAAGTTTTTTGTTTTACGCAACGTTTGTAAGGTGCTGCAACCATTAGACCATGTTCCACATGCCATCTTAAGTAATAATAATAAAATAAATTAAAAAAAACAAAGGTTTGTCCTCTATCAGCTTTGACTTTAATTAAAGTAGCTGGTTAGCTCACACAGTCGACGAATCAACATTTTAGAATCTCTAGAGTACTGTCAAATATCACAGCTTAAAGAATTATGTCCGAGTTCTAGAGAGTTAAATCGTGCAAACTTACGGGTACTGGACGGCAGTTGCGGTCTCGTGGGCTTAACTCGAACTGCGCGAAGGGAGCTTCGCCCCACCGGTCGTGATTTTTGCTGAAATTCACAAATAAATTTATGATAAATCTACATACAGTAAATATTTGGAAAAAGACTGTCAGTTTTCAAAAGGACCTTTGGGAACCTGTGAAGTGGTATAATGAGTTGATAACTAAACTGGAAAAAGGACAGACAGACAAGTTCAAGTATTACTACGTACGCACTATAGGGTGGAGGGGGTCTTTGATTTTCTTGTTTGGCGATTTAACGTCAACAGTAATTATTTACTTTTTGATGTGAAAACTTCTTTAGCGGCGTTGTACACTTTTTTGGAATGGGTAAAAAATGTTAAACTCGCGTCAGGACACGTGACCTGATCGAAAATTCGTAAGACTGATGGAGAGTAGACAGCTGGCGCGGCGTATTTAATGTAATATAAATTGTCATGTTTGTGTACGATAGCGCAACAAATAAATATTGTATTCTACCACATAAATGATAGTACTTTTATACTGATAATTAAAGCACGAAGATGTGCAGCGTTTTTGTTGAAGAAAAGGGAGAGAGCAATTGAGAGTGAGAAGGGCGAATTACTTTATAGAAATTCTAGTTTTAAAATTAAAATTTCGTTAAGAGAATTTATGAAATATTAGTATTTTAAATTTTATGCAAAATAATTTACTGAAATCTCAAATGACGAATTGTAAATTAAAATGCCACGTGTTTTTATTAACGAATAAATAAATTTATAATTTGTATTATTTTTCGACACTTTTTATATTTTAATGAAAATTAAATTCATTAAATTCCTAACATGTCTTTCTTTTTCTCTCCCTCTAAGTCTCGGAAATCTAAAGTTTTGGATTTGTATAAATATGAACGAGACTTAAAAATTAGTTTGCCATAGAAGTTTAACTTCTGACATGTGTACTTTATACGCACGCACTTTTTTTATACCTAGGGGATATCTGTGAGAACATGGTTATTTGCGATACCAAGGGCCAGAATCTGTTGCACAGATTCCACAAAGTTCACGGTAACGATATTGTGCATCTTGACGATGTATTTAATATCATATATTTTATTTCGACATTATTAGATTAGTACTTTAAAGGAATATTTTTGTGAATAAATAAATCAATTTAATTACAAAAAAAATGTAATTACCTGATCTATTCCCAGCGCGGGCATGTGTCCGTTCACAGCGTACTTCTCACTCAGTGACGATAGGCTAGTTAGCGCATTGCTGGCAACACTGCTTTGCGCGTCCGACAGCTCTTTTAATATTGTAGTGTCAGTGTTGCCTGAAAGAATATTAGATTTAAATATTCTAATGATTTTTGAAGTTATACTTTTTATGGCGCGTTATGAAAAATTTATGAGAGTGAAATTTTACGATGCGCGCGCACCGTGACACAAAATTAACAGAATGAAGTTGCCCACGGAAGATGCTACGGCATTGTACATAATTTAAAAACAACATTCGAATAATAATAGAATTTATGTTACACTTAATATAAGAGAATAATATTAAATATTTATTTATTTAATTTTTCAAATGTAAACTGAACTTTATTGACTATAATGACTCCTTTTCCAGTCTTTGATTATTTCATTGTTATTAATTATTTGCATGCAATCAAAAACTATTTTTAATAATGCCAAAGTATAACTTCTTACGCGCGTACATAAGTACACGCACCCTTTTTTTTATTATTTGCTCGAGTAGAGTCTGGCTAATGAGAGCAGATAATTGAATTATTTGAAACTTTCGGATGGCAACACACAATGTCATTGAATTTCTTAGGTTAGTATGATTTATTTATTTACTTCATGCAATTACTCATTTTTATTTCTATTATATATTTTTTCCGAATAGTTAACAGGTATTATAGCCTAAACTTTGTTTTATTAATTTTTTGGATTCTGATTTTGATTATTCCGAATAAAGTTGTGTTTTATAATAAATATAGTTTTAGTTTTCCATGCAATGCTAGTCATTTTAAGTATCAATAGTGAAAGACTAAATACGTATAGTATTTAATTTCATAGAAATACAGTTACTATAAATGTTAAAAATAATAAAATAAAATCAAGTATAGTAAGTTTAATCCACAAAATATGCCATACTAAAATTTTTTGAATTTGCCGCGCTTTTTTTTTCATTATCTTCTTAAATTAGCCTGACTCTAGTAGTTATTTCTTTAAAGACAAAAATATTTTAAAAAGTTTGACCCGCTATTTATAACCGACTTAAAAACAGGAGGAATTATTATACATTTCGTGATATGTTTTGTTTTCACTATTATTTATACTCAGTAACTTCATTTCCACCACGAATTTCTGGTGGATTTTATCCTTATTTTTTTCTGATATCAGTATTTATTCGGTTCAATTTAAATTATTAAAACAAATTAAACTCACCCAAATGCAACTTCTGCGTCAATTCATTCAGAAAACCCTTTTCATCCTTCTCAATCAATTTCTCTACGGGCTTCAATGAAATCTTCACCTTCTCCTTCTCTTCTCTCTCTTCCGTCTCCTTCTGCTTGGATATAGCTTCTAGAAACTCCCTGTTCAGCTCTTCAGCCGGTTTCGAAGTCACATTAATTTCGTCTTTTAATATTTCACCAGTTTCATTGTCTAGAATAATTTTGTCTTTGGGCGACGGCGTGCGCAGTCGTTTGTCTGCTTTGTCTATGGGTTTGTCTATGTCACGTAGAGGCGACTCTGTGACGTCTATTGTGTCTATGGTTTTATCGTCTATTTTTCCGTTGATTTTCGGCAGGAGCCGGGAGTTTTGGCGGCGTTGGTGCTTTTCCAAAGGCAAGAGGTATCTGAAATTTATTCATCATATATTATATGTGTTTGAATCTTCAAGGTCCTTGGTGAAATCAGAACAGGCAAGAGAGGGCTCGGTAGACCAAGGCTGCGTTGGTGGGTTGGAATACGCAATAATAATAAGCGTCACGAAGATGTGCAGCGTTTTTGTCGAAGAAAAGGGAGAGAGCGATTGCGAGAGAGTGAGAAAGGGAGAACGTAGCATGAAGCAAATAGCCATGGAGCGAAAGTAGGGAGCAAGCACGTGAGAATGATCGAGAGAGAGTGAGATAGAGCAAACGTCGTATCACGTACAGTGCCATGGAGCGAGAGGTGGGAGATAGCTATAGTGAGAAAGATTGAGAGAGAGTTTAAAACTTTTAACCTAGTTAGTTTTAGATTGTATAAATTAGATTAGATTTGTATAAATATGAACAAGACTTAAAAATTAGTTTGCCAAAAAAGTTTCACTTCTGACATGTGTACTTTGTACGCACGCACTTTTTACAGAACGGGGCAAACGGGCAGGAGGCTCATCTGATATTAAGTGATACCACCGCCCATGGACTCTTACATTGTCAGAATGCTCGCAAGTGCGTTGCCGGCCTTTTAAGGAATTGATACGCTCTTACCTTTCATATAATTTCTTTGCCCTCGGCGCCATTTTTCCTTCATATATCAAACACCATATCCTCCCTCGACACACTGTCTCATAGCCACCGTAAGACTTCACGCGTGAATACAATTTTCGTAGTGATACTGTAAAAAGAAGTAATATTATATTTGGGATAACTACGGCTGGAATCACATCCCCTATTTTACACGCTTTATATTAGCTTCACCTGTATGTATGCAATAGCTTCACCTGTATGTATGTAACCGACTCCTTCGGACTCGATTTTGACCCACTTTTAACGGACAGATTTAATTCAAACTTTGCGCACCTGTCAAAGATCGATGACAATGCAATAATCCGAAAAAAAAATGGGTTGCTCTATAGACGAAAAATATGGCACAGAGCGCCCAACGCTTTTTCACAATAAAACCAGTTTTTTTGTTCATTACCATTTTCAGACTAAATTAGGAATTATTTTTCACATTTTAGTTTGATGTGCTTTAAAAGCTTGTGTTCTAGTTTTTTAAACTATTATTTATTACATATAAATTACGGCCCCGTAGAATGCGAGAGCTAACCTTTCTAACGTGGCCTTCTAGGGAACTATCCGAGGCAGTTTTAGTCCAGACCAGAGATAGAGAAATAGCAGAGATTCTGGGCTGGAGATCAGCTCGATGCACACGCTTCTACTTCCTCTTGAATAAAAGGAATCAGGGGACCAATCATCACCTACGCTAGCGTAGTCTTCCCGCATTGTGCCCCCTCTCATATTCACCATCTGCAGGTGCTATGTGAGAAACGTCGACCTCCACGACCTGGAGCTCACTACCATAGGCACAATGGATGGCGTCCACTGTGACAAGGCTAATCATCATTCCAACCAGTAGGTGTGTAAGAGCATCAAATATTACCCGACAATAAATAATAGTTTAGAAAAACTAAAAGCGTGTTTTTTCATCAAACTAAAAAGTGAAAAATAATTCCTAATTTAGGCTGAAAATGGTAATGAACAATAAATACTGGTATTATTGTGAAAAAGCGTGTGTTGCTCGATAGACGAAAAATATGGCACAGAGTGTTCTAGTTTTTTTAAACTATTATTTATTTTTTATTTTTTAGTTATATTTTTTTTTCGGATTATTGCATTGTCATCGATCTTTGACAGGTGCGCAAAGTTTGAATTAAACTAAAAAGTGGGTCAAAATCGAGTCCGAAGGAGTCGGTTACATACATACAAACATACATACAAGTGAAGCTAATATAAAGCGTGTAAAAAAGACCCGTAAGAGGCCCCGACACGTCTTAAAGGATCCGGGCAATCCAATCACAAAAAAACCCCTTTAGCAGGGTAGGAGTCCCCTCCGTCAAAAGTCCACCTTTACTTCGCACTTCGCTCACACCAGTAAGCTTCCGTCCTGCCCTTCAGGCTATTGACCATCCCGTCTCCATCCATCAGTCTCATTATAATCGACAAATGAACACTTACTATAATTATGCTTGGTGTGTACAATCTTTACGTCTTCCTTATAAAACTCCCTAAGTTCTAGAAGGAACGCTTCATCCTTCTCTTTCTCCCTTCCTCCTTCATCATCTTCACTCGGCTTGTCTGCGCCAATTCGAAGAGACACCCGCCGTTGTATCTGAAAGTATACTATGAATTAAAAAGAGTGACAGGTTTCTTGCCAGTTCTTCTACGTTCTTTAATTGGGAACAAAGCGATTGAATTTGACAGAGATCCAGAAGCTTTTCTGGATCTGCTGTTCTCTCAATATCCGTAGCGACGCAATCTTGGAAACAAAGAGTCATTATTGGGACAGGCAATTCTTTTTCTTCAAACGGGCAGGATGTTTAAATTGGTACGCTCTTTTCTTGAAGGACCCTAAGTAGAATTGGTTCGTAAATACTTCAGTGGGCAGCTGGTTCCATATAGTGGTGTCGCTGCAAGAACTGCTTTAAGAAACAATTTAGAGGTAAGGAGGTACCTTGCAAATACACTATTTTTAAGGTCCTTAGGAGTATATAACACGGAAATATTAGAAAGACTGGGGGTGAAGAGGCAGGTCTGAGGCCGAAAAGATAGGCAGCAACGTGTCAAAAACCTTCAAGACACTTTATTTGTTACCTTATATATAACATATAACTTGAATTTAATTGAATTGATTAGCCTTTATTGCTGACACCCATACAATGTAATAACAATTATTTAAGTTACATAAAAAAAACACTTAATTCTAACACATAAATAAAATAAAACTTAATCTAATGCATCATATGACCCGCTTTTGGTGATCAGCGTGTCCTGTGACACGTAGGCCTCTTCCAGCTGTTTCCATTCTTTTCTGTTATTAGCTCTTCTTGTCCAAGTTGTGCCTCCTATTATCTTAATATCGTCTGCCCATCTCTTGGTCGGTCTTCCTCTTTTCCTTTTTCCATCACGTGGTTGCCATTCTGTAATTATTTTTGTCCATTTCAACCTGCTATCTCTCGTCATGTGCCCAGTCCAGCGCCATTTCAACTGCCTTATTTTCTTTATAATGTCTTCTACTTTGGTCGTTGATCTGATCTCTTCTGCTCTTTTTCGATGTCTCAGTGTTACACCCACCATGCTTCTTTCCATTCCTCTTTGGCATGTTCTCAACTTTAGAAGATGTTTCTGAGATAAAGCCCAAATCTCGCAGCCGTATGTAACACATGGTAGGATACATAGATTGAACACCTTTTTCTTAGCTACTATTGGGAAGTCTTTACTTTTAAGTACTTCCTTGAGTGACCAAAATCTCTTCCAGGCGCTAGACACTCTTCTTTCTATCTCAAGATCCATACAACATATAACTTAGGTATATAATAATTTAGTTGCCCACTGAATTCACAAGGATTGTATTCATAATTTGTTATATAAAAAGGTTTATTATTTGTTTTGTTTTAAGTTAAAATTGTATATATAAGTTTTCTATTGTATAAGAGCAGTATTGGCCGAGTGGTTTCAGCGTGCAACTGTCATCTAAGGTCGTACGTTCGATCCTAGGCTGTGCACCAATGGACTTTATATGTGCCCATTTACTCGTATGAAGGAAAACATCGTGAGGAAACCAACTTGCTTAGACCTAAAAAGTCGACCGTGTATCAGGCACAGGCGGCTGATCACCGACTTGCCTATTAGATCATGAAACATCATCTGAGGCCCAGACCTAATAAGGTTGTAGCGCCAAAAGCTGCCGAAAGGTACAGCACGGGGACCAAACTTTTTCCATTAGTTTTAATGATCTTTTTATCAATATATTATTATTACTATGTAGATTAAGAAAATTGTTAATACTATATATTTGTGTGTTGTAAATATAAGTCTTTCTTCTAACTTTGATTTTGTTACTACTAACGAAGAATTTCCATTGCACAGGCGCTAATTAAAGATTTAAGTTGGCCGGTAGAACCGGTGACCCCAGAGCTGGTGCTTTCCTCAACGAATAAGTATCGCAATACTTACAATATTCATTTTTAATTATTATATTATAACTATGTAGGTAAAGAATATTATAAATACTCTGTATATTTTAGATATATCCATTTTCTAGCTTCGAAGACCATTCTCGTTGACCTTTATGACGATGACACTTACCCTAGGATCAGATGGAGACACAGCATCACTATCACTTGACCGCGAGTCACGGTCACTGTCAGGGTCGTGGTCACGGTCGCGTGCCCGCGCTCGCCGCCGCCCACGCGGCCGTCCCTTCATCTTTGGCGCTAGATGGTTACACACGAACTCATGACCTTCCAGTTCTGGGTATTCGAAGGTATCCTGGAAGAGATTGTATCCAGATGGAACAAAGGTCAGCATGACAGGACAGCATTATCAGCTCTGCCAACCCTGGGTGCCGGTGAAGGGCAAGGCAAATTAATATGGATTTTTAGTGGGATCTTCAATGTACCTGTTTATTCTATGTTTAATTATTATAGTACTCCACATGGCGACATTGATTTTAGTATAGACACTCGAAATAATCCAAAAAACCAAAATCGTCTTTTAGGGTTTTTGAAGTGAAACTTCTTTAGGCGCATAAGGGAACGTCACGAAGATGTGCAGCGTTTTTGTCGAAGAAAAGGGAGAGAGCGAGTAAGTCTCGGAAATCTAAAGTTTTAGATTTGTATAAATATGAACAAGACTTAAAAATTAGTTTGCCAAAGAAGTTTCACTTCTGACATGTGTACTTTGTATGCACACACTTTTTTTTTAATAACAGATGGGCAGGAGGCTCACCTGATGTTAAGTGATGCCCCATGGACACTCAATGTCAGAGGGCTCGCAAGTGCGTTGTCGGCTTTTAAGAATTGGTACGCTTCTAAGGACCCTAAGCCGAATTGGTTCATGTATGTCTTCAGACATATATCAATACGTGTGTAAGGATGTTCATCATCATAGTGTTCCTCAATCTGCCTCTATTATTCTAGATCCTGTCAGTACTTGAAAACTCACCTTACAGTACAATATCCTAGTGTTATTTGTGGGTGCCGCATACCCTCCCAAAGCGGCCACCAAGGAGTCTCTCAACCAGTCAGCTTGGATACCCTCTAAACGGGCAAGAATCGCTCTGTATCTGCAGTAACGCGGGTATGAGAACACCACCACTCCGAGGCTATCTGCATCCAACGCTGAAAGTCATTTGAAATTAACACCAGTTAACATTTGCTGGCAGAAATAACGAAATGGACTGGACCTACTGGAAAGAGATGTATAGGACGACAAAGGAAAAGGGAGACAGATGACATTGTAGAACTAGCCGGGGGAAACTGGATGAATGTTGCTCAAGACAAAGAGAAATGGAAAAATATGGAGGAGGATTTTACCCTAAAAGGGGCATAATAATAACATTTGCTGGTTCAGTGATCTGTCGAAGGTAGATTTTTGGGTTCAAGTTTTGGGGCCCTTCAAGTATTACGTAATCAGAATTACTGCAATTTATCCCCCCTTTCTCTTGTCAGCAAAAGTAAGCAAAGCTCTCAAAAACATAAATAAACGTATTAATTTTTTGTAGGAATCCTCGAAAATGCATTTCGTTTTCAAGCATAGACAATGTAAAATGTGTAAAAAAGTAAATAATTACTGTTGACGTAATCACCAAATAAGGAAATCAAAGACCCCCCCTATAGTGCGTACGTATACGTGCTTTCCTCATGATGTTTTCCTTCATACGATCGCCCTCATGAAAACAATAAATGAATAAAAAATGTTTATTATGGAACATAAGATACAGGTATTACTTATTCCACGTCATATATGAATCTGTAGGCATCCCTACTCATCGGCAAAGAAGACAGAGGGTGTAGGCCAAGAGAAAAAGCCGGCGTAAAAACTCTCATGTTCCATTGCTTATTACAATTTGACCCTATGCGACTTTTTAGTCTAGTAATAATAATAAAAATGTCTAGTAATAATAATAAAATAAACACCTATCAAAGGTTGTAGCGCAACTGGCTACAACCTTTGATAGGTGTGGGCCTCAGATTTCTGTAACTGTTTCATGATTTGTCAATCTAATAAAACTCATCAGCCTCCTGTGCCTGACACACGCTGTCGACTTTGGGTCTAAGGCAAGCCGGTTTTCTCACGATGTTGTCCTTCACTATTCGAGCGAATGTTTTTTTTATCTAATAGGAGGCAAATGGGCAGGAGGCTCATCTTATGTTGAGTGATATCGCCGCCCATGGCCACTTATATTGCCAGAAGGCTCGCAAGTGCGTTGCGGCCTTTCAAGAATTGGTACGCTCTTGAAGGACCCTAAGTCGATTTGATTCGGAAATACTTCATTGGACAGCAGGTTCTACAAAGCGGTGGTTCGCGGTAAAAACTGTCTTAAAAAACGCTCAGTTGTGGTAGGGACGTCGAGGTGATACAGATGGTATTTAGTATTCTGCCTTGACGTCCGATAATGAAATGCGCACATAGAAAGAAAGTCCATTGGTGCACAGCCGGGGATCGAACCTACGATCTCAGGAGAGTCGCACGCTGAAGCCACTAGACCAATACATATTGTTCCCAAATTTTTCACCATTTTCTGACTGTTCGTGAAATTAAATATATACTTATTTGCACACATGTTTATATGTTACAAAAATACAGACGCTACACAAATAATTCGTATTAAGCGTCGATATTTATTACAATAATATTAAAATAATTAAAATGAAAGTAGTTGAAAAGATCATTTCAACATTTCAGCTGTTTCTATATTCTATATGTATAAAAATATAAGATAATAAGAGGCAAGAGATCGATAAGAAGAGAATAATAAGAGTTTCCCATCCCTGAGGTCGTATGGCTTTGCACCAATGTCCACTGGTTATTATGTGCGCATTTAACATTAGCTCAAATCAAAAAACATCGTGAGGAAACCGGCTTGCCTTAGACCCAAAGTCGACATGGCATGTGTCAGACACAGGAGGCTTTTGAACTTCCCTATTTGACTGACATTGAAAAATAGACATAGACATAATATTTATTACTAACAAAAACACACACACACACATAAACACAATAATCAAAGAAAAAAAATATAATGAAAAACGGAAAATAATTTTTTTTTCCTTTTCCTTTTTAAGTGTGTAATGCGTGTGTGCTGTGGTTATAATTGGCCCTAGCACAGCATTATGCTGAGGAGCAGACTGTTCCACAGTGCTGGTCATTCTGCCAGAGACCACAGCAGCTAGTTTGCGGCTCAGTCGCAAAAAAAAAAAATTATGTAATAGAAATACAGAAATCTGAGTCCCAGACCTAAAAAGGTTGTAGCGCCACTGATGTTTATTTAATGTCCATTGGATGCAATTAACCAAGATACATATAGCTTACACATAGTACTTTTCTCTTTCTCCACATCGCTGAAATCCAGCTTTGTAAGGTGAAGGGGAGATGTCAGCTTAGTCTCAGCAGGGGGGGCACAAGCCTCCTTCCAAACGGCCCGGATGCCCCACCTCCAGCCTCCTCCATCACAGACCCAGGAGAGTAGATCCTCAGCACGAAGCACCACCTTTTCATTTATCGCTAGGACCTCGTCCTGAAATGAAATAAACTTTGTTATAAAACGAGACAAAGGATCTTAATTAGTAATTTTTTTTTTATTAATGGCTCTGGCACGGTTTGTGCATTAGTCAGCGTCCAGTATAAGATTTTTATAATTCGTGCTTTTTTGCCTTAGAAATTCGACCATGTCCTCCATGTACGGTTTAGGCACTCGCCCGGTACCGCACAACCCTCCCAAAGGCGGAGACCGGTACCCCTCACCTAGCTGCCACCTAATAAGACCGCTAGGCTATGAGGCCCCCTACTCTGATTTTTAATTCCGTAGAATTCTGACAGCTATAATTTTTTGACATGTCAGAGATGGCGTACCTTTTTGGCCGAGCACATTGTTCAACTTCAATACGAGTCTTCATCTGAGTCTATTCATACATTTTATTTGTTAGTGAATGTATCCATTTTACTAAGCACGCACAAGTAAATATATTTTTTTAAAGGTTTACTAAACCTGGAATTAGTAGGCAGTGATGCCAGCTAAAGAATAAAATAAAGTAATTAAAGTTAATTCGGTATATTGTTCGTGATATTGAAATATTTGTTACTTTTGTATTAAGTCACTTTAGTAAGTAAATATTTAGATTTACCTTTTTGTAGGTAAAACATAAAAAATACGTAAGATTTTGATTGCCCTCAAATAAGTCAAATTTAGCTTTTTCGGTGGAGAACTTTTTTAGTAGCAACACTTATGAAATGTAAGAATTCTACGGAATTAAAAAATCAGACTATAAATTAATTACATTTAAATAAGATTGATTGATTAATTACAATTTAATTACTACTTAATTACCTAGTTTATACCAATACAGATATTCTGCAAAGATGCTGCCGGCATATGTAATAAATACTCGCACCTTTTTTTTATATAATATGGGGAAAACGACTTAGGTTTCCTAGAAAAGCGGTGCCGTTAACTAACGGCCGTCATTTTACGGTTGTTACTAACAGCCGTCTTTACTTTTTAACATAATGCAAAAAAACAATCATTTTCCACTCGTTGTATTAATTAAGTATGTGCACCGCTATTTGACGTTACGGTGACACTCAACGTTCTCCAGAAAACCTACTCCGATGTTATTTATAGACAACGTAAGGGTGACGTCACCCAACGTTACATTACGGTAGTTAGATAACGCCACCGCTTTTCTAGGAAACCGTAGCTTTACGGGAAGCCCAAAAAGGGACACCCATGCTTAGTGGGTGCGTTGTCAGCCTTTGAGGGAGGAGTAAACTTTAAACAGTTGGATAAATCTCTCAGAGAAGGCCGCCACCGGAAGTCGATTCCATAGTTCGCTACTTTCCCGGAAATCGAACCCTCGTTATTAGCAATATGCTAATTATGTAGACTTTAAAAACATTGAGAGAGTTGAAAGCCTGTAATTATTGCGACCAAGAGGTGACACTTAAAACTCAAAGACAAATTATCTTCGTAAATAATTAATTAACAGCAAATCTCACTCGAGTGCGGGCCTGTGGATTTATTCGCTTGGGGTGGAATGGGGGGGAAGGGGTGAACAGGGACGGTTTGATAAAATTCCTCAGTTTATATGTGGATAGGTTTGTAATACTCAAAAACTACTTTAAAAAATCCTTTTACTATTATATCATAACTAGCTGACCCGGCAAACGTTGTTTTGCCATGTATATTTTTCTAGGAAACATTTTTTTTTGTTTAATAAAATAACTATCTAAATATATAACTATACTTAGTTAGCTATAGTCAACATTTTAGTTTTTTCTATTGTTAGTGTCGTTTTTTATATAAACGTACAATAATTTTTTTGAAAAGAAGTATAACTTCTAACGAGTGTACACAAGTACAGACACCTGTTTTTTAGACTAAAGCTAAAGATTTGACACTCCAAATGACATAAATAAAACGTATTGTCATTATAAACGTCAAATACGGCCCTGTCCCATTCTAAATGAAGGGGGACTAAAATTGCTTTCAAATAAGTAACCAGCCGGCGGTGTTATTCCGGTAAACTAAATTTCTCTATTGTACTGTTTTTTATCATAATTGTATTACGAGATTTCTATAACTGGAGATATAAATATAGATCATGTTTTTTAAAGTTGATTAAAACCTTAAAATATTAATTAAATATACAGTGTTTACAATTTTCTTAACCTACATAAGAAAATTAAAACAAATTTATGAAGTTTGGTCCCTGTGTTAGTGTACCTTTAACGCTGGCAGCATTTCGCTGTATTGCGATACTTATTCGTTGAGCGAGAAAAGCACCAGCTCTGGGGTGACTTGTACTATCTACCAGGTGACAGCTTAAATCTTTAATAAGGGCCTGTGCACTTGAACTTCACGGCCCAAGGGTCTCTACTCCAATGGGAACAAAATCGAAGTTGGAGGAAATACTATTGGTGACGTTTAATATAGTCTATATATTTTATTATTTTTATTTGAATTATCACAGTTTAACTTGATTTCGCTGGTAGTGTCCGTATGTTGTTGGGATTAAGATACTTTAGTACGTAAATTTGTTTGTATTATCATGTATTTGTCTTAATTTTGAGAGCAGTGTTGGCCTAGTGTCGTCAATGGATTTTCAATCTGCGTATTTAACATTCGCTCGTACGGTTAAGCAAAACATCTAGAGGAGACACAAACATTTGTCGTGTGTCAGACACAGTTGTGAGTTGTGTGTGATCACCTACTTACTTATTGGTTACTTACCTTCTGGTAACATCTGTTAACATCTGGTTGAATTATGTCACATTAATAAAAATTGTTGTATTAATAAATCTCAATATATGTGAGAACGTTCGGTGGCTCAGTTATTTGCTAAAGTAAGCTATATGCCAATAAATTCGCCAAAATTTGCGACGTGAAATTACACGACAATGACAATCGAATCTAGTATCGAAAACCTCGAACTCGAATCGGAATAAGTCTTCCAATTTATGCAGGCATTTTGTGAAGTAATACTTATATGTATACTGTTTGTCTTAAGTATTATAGATTAATCATAGTATCTATATATGTATATAAAAATGAAACTCGTTTTCCGTTGTCACGACATAACATGAAAACGGCCAATTCTTTTTTTATAATATTCTTTGAAGTACGAGGATGGTTCTTACGGAGGGAAAAATAAAAAAAATTGAGTGAAAAAGTCTAAAAACAACACTTTTCTATATTCCCATACATAATATTCGTAATAATACTTAAAGGCAATTTGAACTTTAATGCCATATTATAAAGTGTTAGTGGAGGGGTTCCGGGAAGGTAATTTTTTATTTTTTGATATAATGTATTTGTTGTCTTATCAACTTTCTTTGTTTTATCTTAGCTAGACCGGTGTCCCGAATAGCAGAATAAGTATTAAAAAAAAATAAAGAATCGACTGTTAGGCGGTACGATGTTCGCCAGGCCAGCTAGTATTAGATATAATTTAACAAAAGTGCAGGTTCTGATACCCTGGATCAGGATCCAGAGTATTATATATATATATTAAGTCAGGACTCTACCTGGTGAATTCATATTCACGTAAGTTTTGGACCAAGATACACAAATACTCTTCTCCATAACATCAACAAGATGCGATAAATTAGTGATCAATAAATTCCGGCTCGAAGGACCAAGGCACAGCTTACCAGCCAGTGGAATGTGAAATGTGTATTTATATGTAATAACTGTCAGGTATGTCTGTTATGTAGTGTATGTTAGCAAGCTGCACTAGCAACTAAATATATGAGAGGGTGAGATGTAAGATGTTCAGATGTACCCTAACACATAAATAGTGAATATAAGTACGGGATGCACCAAGACCTAAGGTAACAGACGGAGCCCTACGGGTAGAGGTTCAAAGTAGTGGGATTATCTGAATGCTATTTGGCATCATCATGATAATTAAGGAGTCTTTGCCACTTTGAGAGGAAGCGAGAAATGAATAAGACAGAGCAATTTTCGTATCTTCAGCTAACATTTGGAAAGCTATAAAATTTCAATTTAGACAAAAAATATATGTCATAAAAAAGGTTCCGTAGGAGACCGATTGAATATTGTTAATATGTTTTTATTAAGTTAAAATAACTTACGAATAAGTGGAAAATAATTTTAAAACACGCTTTTACAATTTCATGAAGATTTTGTCTCAATAAACCCCGAATATAGTCATAAATTACCATAACTATCACAAAATCAAACTTAAATCCAATTTTTTTTCCATTTTTGTAAATTATTAACCAAAAATATTAACCTTATAGTCATAATACCACTACAACGCGTTGTCCGTCCCGCATATAGCGCGGTATTCCCCTCTATAACGCGGAGTATTCTCAAGTTTTATTTCTGTAGTGAAATTTATAATAATTTGTCAAGTCCATAATTAGTTTTGCGTACTTTTGCTGTATCAATTGTGTTGTTTTAAAAATAAACTTCAATTTTCTTATTTGGTGATTACGTCAACCGTAATTATTTACTTTTAACACATATTACCCACACATGAAAACGAAATGCATTTTCGATGATTCCTACAAAAAATTAATACGTTTATGTACTATTATTTTTGAGAGCTATGCTTACTTTTGCTGACAAGAGGGGGGGGGGGGGGGGGGTAATTGCAGTAAATCTGCTTACGTAATACTTCAACGACTTGAATCCTGGAGTCCATTTAATGAAAACCATCAAATCTTTCCTCTATAAAATATTAGTGTAGATTAATCGAAAACGTTTTTGACATAAAGGCCGATTTACATTATCTTAGTGTTTAGGAGAGTGCTTTAGTACAACTTGAAAGGCAAGTTCTTTAGTGCTTTAGTGCGTTGCGAGTGAACGTTTACATTTCTTCCAGTAGAGTATCATTACAGCGCCATAATGAACGCGCAACGACGTCGGCAAATACGCTCTATTCTACGCAAAATACTGTAGTTATGGAACAAATAGAAGACGAGATTTTATTCGAAATAAATAAACTAAATATAAATAATAAACAAAATAGCTTCTTTTAAGGCAGTGTATGCCGAATGCCTAGCCGGTTTGTTTTTGTATAAATTGTTTTTAACGTTCCACAAACATTCGTGAACAACATATTCAGACACAAATCTGACAGTTGTATCTTCCGACCATTTAGCCATCTTTAAAAATAAAAAAAACGGCACTTATGCACTCTCCTAAAGATTTGACTAAATTACGTGTTTACACACAACGAGGGAAGGTCTCGGGGGGTGCGCGGGAGGGGTATCACTTGAAACAAAAATAAAAAGCGATTCTATTTTGATTCAACTTGAAAGTCAAGTAGAACCGTACTAAAGCAAGTAGCGTTTACATGTTTCAACTAAAGTACTATCCTAAAGCACTCTCCTAAACACTAAGATAATGTAAATCGGCCTTAAGATTAACCAAGCTCGGGCTTGCGAGCTCTTATTGCGAGCCTATTGACAACCTTACTGATGCATCGCTGTTTCATACCATGTTCAAATAAAGCCAGTTTATTTTACCACGTGACCTCAGATCAGATTTCGTTCATGCAATTTATATGAAAATTCGTACCACGACCTCGCGACTGAAATTTTGACTGTTTCGCCTTCAAACTAATAATGTTACTAACTTTTTTGTATTGAAGTGTCCGAATATATAAAATTCTCATGTCACAATGTTCGTTCCCATACTCCTTTGAAATGGCTCGACTGATTCTTATGAAATTTTTTATGCATAAGTCTGAAAATCGGCTACTATCTATCTTTCAAACCACAATTTTTTGTTTAATTTTTTTTATGATACAGCATACAAAAATACATACAACCCTTAACTTTAACTCCTCTACGATAAACCCTATTTTTTATTTGTTAATTAAAATCTTATGACTTGAAGTCTGAGAGAAAAATTCACAACAAAACCTATAAAGTTTTCATTCCAGAAAACCAAACAGTCTCTGGGGTAGCATAGCAAAATGTTCCATGTTGTTATGTACTAAAAAGTAGGCTGAGTAAAATCACGGAGAAACGAAGTTAGCGGGGACAGCTAGTTATATAGAATCGTATGTCCAAGCAAGTTTGACAGTTAAATTTCAATACATACATAGAAACCACAAATAAAAACTATCGATCTTTCGTTCGTTCTTGCGAAGCTTCAGGTCATACGATAAAATGCTATTAAATTAAGGCACCAAACTCATAAGCATCTCAACTGGATTTTTTAAAGAAACCTCATGGGTAAGAACATTCAGAAAGCTATAAATTTCAACATATATGTACATCATAACATCAGTGGCGCTACAACCTCTTTAGGTCTTCGCCTCAGATTCCTGAATCTGTTTTATGATATTTTTTTTAAATCTAATAGGGGGCCATCCATAAAGTACGTCACACACATTTTAGGACTTTTGAACCCCTCCCCCCGTCCTTGTCACAGGTTGTCACATTTTTATAACCCCCCCCCCACCCCCTCTTGATGTGACGTCACACATTTTTTAAATTTATGTATGTTTTTAAAAATAATCGTTGTAATAACAACTTTAAACAATTCGAGTAATGTTGATTTTGCAATAATATATGCTTGTAACTTATAGAAAGAGACAGAAATAGTGTTTCGGGACACTTTCGAGCGTTACTTTTATTCGAGACTGTGCATCTTGGGTTTTTTGTATATCAATGGTTTTAGTATTTAATATTTTAACATGTGACGTCACAAAAGTATTGACCCCCCCATGCCCCTTGTCACACGATGTCACACTTCGGTGACACCCTCCCTCCCCATTAACGTGTGACGTACTTTATGGATGGCCCCTAGGCAAGTAGGTGATCAGCCTCCTGTGACACACGCCGTCGACTTTTTGGGTCTAAGACAAGTCGGTTTCCTCACGATGTTTTCCTTCACCGTTCGATCAAATGTTAAATGCGCACATAGAAAGAAAGTCCATTGGTGCACAGCCGACAACATATATGAAACCCTCACAAATCTACTTGCCTACTATATCCATGAAAATGCAGAAATCCGACTCCAAGATCCCGCCATCGGATAATTTTCTTCATACTTATTGGACAAATTAATTAAATTTGTAATTGTAAGCGTAAATATGTGTGCGTCACCCCAAATAGTTTGCATTAGTGTGCGTTTCCTTCGAATATACAAGGTGTTTTCACACATTCCAAGGCCATTTTTAATAGTATATATTTATTTATCAATAAAAATGACAAATATATATACAAGTTATAATTGTAGTATATGTAGGTGGAAAATAATAAACTCAAATATAAGTCTTTTCTTCAACTTAAATTTTGCTCCCTTTGGAGTAGACTCTTGGGCCATGTTAAAGTCCAAAGGCCATAATGAAAGACTTAAGTTGTCGCCTGGTAGATAGTACTGGTGACCCCAAAGCTGGTGCTTTCGTCAACGAATAAGTATCGCAATACAGCGAGGAAATCCTGATAGCATTAGTACACTGCCATAGGGACCAAACTTTATAAATTTGTTTTAATTTTCTTTTTATGATTACTATATAGATAAAAAATATTGTATAGATAATCATTTTTATATTTTAATAAACGGAATATTATATATATACAATAATACTCAATTCGGAGTACAGACTGTAGAACCAACTGCCCACTGAAGTATTTCCGAACCAATTCGACTAAGGGTCCTTCAAGAAAAGAGTGTACCAATTCCTTAACTCGCGAGCCATGCCCATGGGTATCAGGTGAGCCACCTGCCCGTTTGCCTTCTGTTTTATAAAAATTAAAACTACAAATAAAGATTGTTTCGTTGGTTAGTCTACCACGGCTGTTTAGGCTATAAGTGGTGGACGCTGGGTCTTAAATAAGAATTGGTACTCTTTTCTTGAAGGACTCTGAGTAATTAGACCCCGGAATACGAAGAGCAGCCTGTACGTCCACCACCAATTGCTGAATGTTTCGATGTTGGACGCCCAGAGGGTGATTCTCCAAGTATGTGCGTGTGTTAGCCCTCCTGGGGCTACTAGTCACTGTTTAAACTGCGCCTTCATACATGCAGGGGGGGGGGGTTTGTTTTTTTAAGCTATTGCATAGGTTCTATCGCGGGCCTCGAGCGTGTAGACCGAATCCAAAAATTCCGTAACGAAAAAAACCTTACGCGTTAGAGCGGGACAGAACGCATACTGCGTATTCACATCTCTCTGGTGCAGCCGGTGCGCGTTAGTGTGAGACAGACTATATAGGCTAGTTAGTCTGAGTCTGGTAGAGTGGTAGATTGAATTAATTTATCAAAGAAAAAACTTGAATTAATATCAAAGAAAAAATACTGCATAAATAAATAATTATAATTGCATAAGTTGTAAAAAATAATTATGCAATAGCTTTACCGCGGCAGTCCCCGAGTGCCACACGTTTTTTTTTACCTTACTAGGTTCGCCTGGAAGAGATAAGGCCGCGGCCTACTTAAATAATATTAATGTAATGAAGTCTAAATTATCACCAAATCAGAACAGCCTGTATTTGTCGTGACACACACATACAAATGATAGCGCTTCGGGTCTAGCGAGTGCATCGCCCCTGACGTAAAGGCGTGTGCACATTAAAAATACAAAGTCAATACTATTAGGGGTCAAGTTTGGGACATATATATTGCCTAGTGTTTAAGATACATTTATCGTAAATACATTCAATACAATTATTTCGCTTGCCTTGGCGAAAAGAAAATCTATTTTGTCAGGAAAAATAAAAGATAATGCTATTATTACTAGGATACTAAGTGCATTGTTACACTATATACATTGTTGTTATCTATATAGTGTAAACAGTTAAAATATGTATATAATTACATTACAGTAATTCATTTAATTAGACTGAAGAGCAAAGTCGTGTTTTACTGTTTAAACAATTACGGAAGATACAGTAACGGCACATTACGACGGTAATTTTGAATGTCTAGAACGTAATTTATTACCACTATTTTCGCGGAAAATACCACACTTTCCTGAAGCCTATTCCAGCCGGCCACTACTCGGTTTGGGAGAAAGTTTTTTTCTGTCTTTTTGCAGCAAATTTTGCTCTGTCTTCTTCATCATATATTTAGTTATCTAGTGCAGCTTGCTAACAGTACGTCATATACACTACATACATATGTATTTATTTTCCAAATATACAAAAAACTAAAGGTCTAGTCAAAGCCGGGAGGGGCTCACGTAAAAATCAGTAACAAATAAAATTATACAATAAAAAAATAACAATAGCATTGTGAACACAGCTTTAGGGACATAAATTCTCAATAACACGAAATGAGGTGCGGGAGGGGAAGACAGAGACGGACTGGACTGCCAATTTGAATATTTTATTATATTTAGTTCATTAAAAACAAAATAATTGTCACGATGTCAGATGAGCTTTATCTTCAAAGTCTTTGCTTTTGATTTAAATGAGACGAGAGTTAGCGCACTCACAAATGTCAAAATGTTAATACTCACACACACCAGTTATTCTTAGCGCTAAGTGTTGACTGTTAAAGACATGCCGTCCTCACGATGTTCTTCATCACCGTACAAGTGTGAGATACAAGAAAACATTGATTCAGAGGCAGGGCTTGACCACGTGACCTTGAAGTGACCGTGAGCTTTGAACGTCGCACGGGACTAACACAGGCGATTGGTTGGCAATTAATTAGGAAGCATTCAAGTATTAACGTAACAATATTTTTTGTCTTGAAGAAATGGGTTGGAACGCCAATTCATCCATTGAGCTAAGGTAAGGGAGTAGTGGCTACGCTTGCGTAGGTCATGCACGGTCGAATACTAGTTTACGAATTTGGGGGATTTTAAAACGTTAGGATGTGTTACAGGGGCTGGAGGGGGTTTTGATCTACTTCTTTTATTATCACAGCATTAACAAACATTTTCATTAATATAGTAAGTAGTTTAATTAATATTGTAAGTGAGATTTTGTTATTTTTGTTATATGCAATACAGTTTTTAATTTATTTACAAATCTAACATCTCCAAAAATTGCGTTACATATTGAAAGCTCCCTTATTCAAAAAGTACAAACAGCTTATAACTACATACTAACATATAAATATTAGGATGTAATCGACCCATGAAACCTTATTACGTAATTGATACTGTGTCAGTCGGCATGTTAATGAGGTGATTATATGCATTTAAACTGTTTGGAAGCAATCAAGAATCCAGTGGCTGCTGGAGATTTTATTTTATTTTTTTATTTAAGGTACAGAAACAGAAAACAGATTGGCTAAAATACATACAGTTATTACACACTAAACAACAATTGTAAACCTGAAGTCCAATTAGATCTGAACACAGCATTTTAGTGGAATTTCAGTGCTGGTTTACCAAATATTAACAATGACATACAGTATATATAATATATATTAAACTTAATGACAAAAAAAATTATATCAATCATTCAGCTTGCGTATTTAATTATTTTTGTTAAGCAATTGACATGTCTATAAAACGCACCGCAAGTCACATTTGTCAAATGTCCGCCCAAAATAGAACTAGAAGCCAATGAAGCATCATTGCAGAGGCGAGGGAAGGAATAACATGGAGTGAAAGTAAGAGAGCGCTGCCTAGCAGCAACATTGGACTTAAAATCTAAATTAATTTGTCTTAAAAAAATGTAAACAGATAGCCAGGTTCAAATAACCATGATTATGTAATTAATAATTTAAAATCTAAAATTCGGAGTCCGTCCCTGCTAAGCAGTGAAAGATGAGAGTTGGGTCGACTACTACGATTGGGACATTTTGATATTTATTTATTTTTCCATATTTTTGTCAAGTTTTTTAAATTTTGTCGATGTTTCTACAACCAAAATAAACCGATATTAATTCGTGAAAAACAAAAACCAAACACTTAAAAGTTCTATCTATATATATAAAAATGAAACCCGTTTTCCGTTGTCACGACATAACATGAAAACGGCTTGACCGATTTGTCTGATTTTTTGTTTGTTGTGTTTGTAATTGTCAGGAGAAGGTTCTTATAAAAGAAAAAAAGAAAAATATTGCGCGGAAAATTAGAAAATTTAAGAATACTTACCCACCATACAATTCGAACTTTTTGATGTAAGCTTATGGCGTTTGACATAATATTGACAGAATGCGTGCTGCAAATATCGTCAAACAGGATGTAAGAAAACTGAATATTGTTTAAAATAAATGCTTCGATCGGAGTTATTATATTGATAATATAATAATATGCGAGCCAGAAAAACAAACAAAGAATGTTGTATAACATAAAGCATTAGAATAATAAACACTTTGTTTCTGAAATATTTTTTAATAATCTATACCAATTTGAAATCAATATTCATAGTTAAGACAGGACAACGTCTGTCGGGTCCGCTAGTAATCTTATAAAAATGAACATCGGCCGATGCGTTCGAGTAAAAGAGACAGACGCAGCGCACAACCCATACGTGTAAATTGTCAAGTGTTTATTAAGTGAAGTGAAAAGTGATGTGAATTGCATTGTTTATTACAACAATTGCAGCAGGTAAATAGTTTTAAACTTTTATTAGCGATATAATCTTATATATTTGTTCTTTAATTATTTAAAAAACATTAACATATAAAATGTAATTTTCATTTAACTACATCCTTGTATAATACCAAATAATGATAATTTAGTGATAATTATTCAATTCAATTCGTAATAGTATGCATTTTCAATGTTTTCCTTACGTGATACGTAAAATTATCGTCCGTAAACCGACTTTATAGACCAAATGTTTGTTCAAACATTCTTTATACAAAGGATGATCACGGATTTAGGAATCTACATTTACACTGGGAGCCACTGACGCTAATTGGCTAGTACATTGCCGGCCTCTAAATGGTAAGTGCGTTGTCGGCCTTTTAAGAATTAAAAGTACATTGCCGGTCTCTAAAGAATTGGTAAGTGCGTTGTCGGCCTTTTAAGAATTGAAAGTACATTGCCGGTCACTAAAGAATTGGTAAGTGTGTTGCCGGCCATTTAAGAATAAATAGTCCGTTGCCGGCGTTTTAAGAATTGATAGATCTTATTTATTATTTATTTATTTATTTAATTATAATTAAATAAATTATCTTATTATAATTTTGTTTATACACACAAACAAATCATTATATATTATCTCATGATACGGTATCTTATCATTAAAATTGTTAATTCCAACATTTTTATCAAAAAAAATGAAAGCTTCGTATCGCAATTTGGTAATGCGCTGGAACCTTGTCGCATTAACTTTACATTCTTTCAAAGATAAGAATACACTTGTTTTGACATCATCGTCATGTTACATCGTATAGAAACAGTAGTAAATAATACGAGTCGTATTTTATTGGAACACAGTTAAGGTTTTTTGAATAACATTTATTTTAAAAAGGCACACTAACGAAACACATACAGACACTAACTGCTAACAGAGGACACACAACATACAAAAACACAATACATGCATGTGTACAAGTGTGCAGATTAAGAAATAAAAACAAACTACAAGTGCTACAACCTTTTTAGGTCTGGGCCTCAGATTTCTGTATCTGTTTCTCAATGTCCATCTAATAGCCAAGTTTATAAGCCTCCTGCGCCTGACACACAACTCTTTAGGTCTAAAGCCGTATGTTTTCCTTCGTACGAGCGAATGTTAAATGCGAACATACACATTACACAGTATATTTGAACCTACGACCTCAGAAGTGAGAGTCACACGCTTAAGCCAAGCTAACCCTGGTCTTATAGTTATAACTATTAAATTAATATATCAAAGGCGTTCTATCGCAGTACACAGTTCCAAGTTTTCACATAACGTCCGAAGTCCAATCGCAAATATCCACAACGAATTCAACCTTATCCCATTGTTATAAGATTCAAAACATTGTTTACTTAGCTTATTAATAACGTAGAATTTCGTAGATTAGGAAATCGCTATTTTTTGTTATTGACTAGAGATTGTGAAGGGTTTGTTTAGACAGACTTTTTCACTTCTTTTAATGTTAATTTCTTGTCTAGGCCATGGTTTAATCTAACCTCAAGATCAGTATGTATGAAAATATGACAATGATCTACGTAATCCTACATCTAACATACTATATAACAAAAAACAATTATACTAAAGATGAAACACATACAACATATTCAAACATTAACAAAAGGAAAATGTCAATAAAAATTATTAAATACATATAACTAAGTAAGTGTGGCTGTGTTGTGTGAGGGTGTGCTCATGATGCAGGTGATTTAGCGCTATGGATATTCTTAATACTTCTCGATGTAGGTATATGGATTTAAGGGGCCCTTCAAGTATTACGTAAAGTATTCATAATCTGTAGGAATCTTTTTTTGTTTTCAAACATAGTGGGTTGCCATGTGTAACTGATAACGTAATCACCATGTAAATCCCCCCATCTCAATAAAAATAAGAAATGAAAAAACCCCCCCCCCCCCCCCCATAATGCTTACGTATTGAACGGCTAAGTAAGCAAAATGAATCAATTTTTTACATGTCATTTAATGCTTAATAGTTAAAAAAATCGCTACAGCCTTTCTAGGTTCTAGGCCTACAAACTAAAAACTATTTGAAGGCGGGACTTAACAAGATGGCGTCCAACAAAATTATTGATTTGATAAAACTTAGTATTTGAACTCAATTTAATTATTTTTTCTAATGGCGCCTGGTACTACCAAATATTAGTATCGTTATACAGCGAAGAAATTCTACCCAAAGGTACAGTACTGGGACCAAACGTTTTCGAGTAGTTTTAATTTTCTATTTATCAATTTGTTATTATTATTACTATGTATGTATGTTGGAAATAAATGCTATTTTATATATAATATTAAAAAAACTAATTAGTTAAATTAGCATAATACATTAATTGAACCTTGTCAAACTAACTTTTGTTTAAAACATAAAGTCCAAATATTGAGCCCAGTTAAATCAACTGGGCGGACATTAATCCTGTTCATACTGCTTTAAACCGGATTGCAATCGAGTCATAAGCGGTAGCGATTTTAAACTTTAGACAAATATTACTGTTAATTATATGATAGCTTAGAAGCTATGGACAATATGGTGCGTTGCCGGCTTTTAAGCTTTTACAGGTCGTATCTCCCAGGAAAATGCAGTTTTAATGCTGTATTTATGAACAATTTTTCAGAAGAATAAAATAATAATATATACAGCTTTTCCTGGGAGATACGCCCTCTAAAAGCCGGCAAGGCACCCACTCATATTGGCCATAGCTGCCTTTTAAGGATAGGGATTAAATAATAATATTAACAATTAACTTACAAAATCAACATACAGACATTTAAGCTACTCGTTACATTGACATTGTTCAAAATATAGGCCAGCAACGAACTCGTGAGCCCTATGGCATTGCAAGTATCTATGGATGGAATCAGTTAACATCAAGTGAGCCTACTTTATTAAAATTTATCTAAATCTGTTAAATATTTCGTTTTGTACAAATTAAATTAGTAAAAATACTACTGATATAGAAGACTAGACTTTATATACAAAATAAAAAAATGTGCCAATAAAATGTAAAAATCGCTCCGCTCATGACTTGGACAGAGAATTAATACACTTCTATTATTAGTAGGGAATCGATAACGCGAGTTAAATGTGACGATCCTTGTGTGTGTTAACCGACTGCGAAAAAGGGGTTACATCGTTATTCTATAATGGAAATAGTAATGGATTTTTGAGTATGTTTTGTATGTATGTAACGATTTTACTCAAAATTAATTTTTTTGCAACCTTATCCTTACCATAGGCTTTTTATATCTAAATGATACGAATCGTTTAATTAACGATTAGTTGTATAAAATATTTCAATATAAGTTTCGTGTATTCCTCCAATTAATAAGTAAGATTTTACAATAATAGTTATATTTCAGTCAAATAACAATAAATACTAAACTATTATATACCCATACTTTCCTTAGGAATCATACTACCTATTTATAAATATTAAGTAATAAATGTTTTCGATTCAGTTTCTCTGTCTGAAAATCCTACTACTACGAAAATCTTTTCATTTGTGTATACAGCCTATGATTGACAAATAACGGGGCTTTCTATTGATGAAAGAATTTTCGAAATCGGTTCAGTGGATCCAGAGATATCCAACAAGAAATGTACCTCTTTATATATTAGTATGCACGCCATTTAAAACTACTATCCAAATGTGTGGACCTTATAGGCCGATAACATACCCGCTAAAACTGACTGCCCATTTTGAGCGTCGCGTTGGATCGTTTGTTTATTCTATAAATATAAAAGTGCTTTTGAAGAGAAATTCGTGGATACGAATTGTGCTTGGAAATTTGGAGATACCGATAACTTCTTTTTGAAGTCGGTTCAACTAGTTATGTAAACGAATCCAGTACCTCTTAGCTTCTAACCACTGAGCCAATTGTAAAAGCCATATTTTAATGGTAATGTTGTCACGCAAGTACTCAAGGTGAACGACCTTTATACATATTAATTTAATTAAACATATTTTTTTTTAATTTATTCAGATTCGATTTCCGTGAAAAAATAAAACACAAAAATGTTCGCCCCAAAACCCCATTTATAATTTAAATATAAATCTATTTGACAAATACAATAGTCGACACAAAAATCGGGGTTAGAAAATAAAAAACTATCAAGTATAGTTGGTCGCGCTACACAATTTTGCTTACGAAACATTATCGGACGCAGCAGAAAAATGCGCCACTGAGTTTTATTCTTCATAAATTTTATATTATTAGTTATTTAACAAGCTTGATAAGTTATATGAAGCGAATAGATAATGTTTTTATGAGTTTTAAGGATTGCCTTTCGTGCTATGTTTCAAAAATTTCAATAAAACTCTCCAAATAAGCGTATTGTAAATCATTACGGCACGAAGGCAATACAGAAAAGACAATTTCATAGAAAAGGTATTTAAGGAGAAAATTAACATTTTTACTTAGTGTTAGATTCCCGACAGATAAACTAAACCAGTACCATAGTACTGGTTTAGTTTATCTGTCTGTGTAATAGTATATGATATTTCTATATATATCTATATTTCTCAGAGTATGCTCTGAGAAAATAAAAAAGTCAAAATTCATATTTAAATTATCAACAATAAAATAAAAAGAAAACAAAAAATTCAGTTGCAACGATATTGCCACAGAGCGTGCTAAGTAAAGCGAAACTCGAGGGCACAGGGCTGTCCAAAACTTATATTGATGATAAAAATATTTGTTTTTACATTTATAACCCTTTAATATATCGTCTAGCGAAAATGTTTATTTTTTTTAATGAAAACTAGCTGTTGGCCTGAAGAGCTTTGACAGCTCGGGCTATTTTGGCGAGCTTAGATCGGCCTGAATGGGCTTTTTCCCGCGACTAACACAAGGGCGTCTCTTGTGAGACCAACCCCATCATGGATAATAAATCCTAAATCGCTATACATGTCTATGGCATCGTTTTGCTATCGCGTTTTAAACACGCACAACGCCATCTGTTGATGAATTACAATAATGAAATGATCACTGCTTTGTAAATAGATAATTTAAATGATTATTTTTCCGACCCAAATATCGGCCAATAGAATTGCACCATTCGACGTCACGTGGTACAACCTACATGGTATTATACTGATAATTTTTTGTGAAAATTTTCTCTGGTCGTTGCTTCAAGAAAAGTATTAAGTAGTTGTTTTATTCATTATGAAATTCTTATTTGTTAACTGTACATTTCGTCTCAGGGTGCAATTCTATTGGCCGACATTTGGGTCGGAAAAATAATCCCCCGAATACCACACGAGCTTCAAAATTATCGGGCATTTCTTGCTCTTGTGGTATTATAAGTGAGTATTTTTAGCATTGAGCTGGGTAGCCTTGAAAAGATAGCTCAGTAATAAGCCCGTTGAACCTTGATTTTTTTTATTTATAGTTTATTGAAAAGCAGACCGTTCTCCAAAAAGTTGTCACGCCTCAACTATAACTTTTATGTAGGACAAGAGCAGAAAGCTCACCTAAAGTGCTTGTTTCATCACTCCAGACTTATATTTAGATATCCCTGAAGCAATCCGTTACACCACGACACCACACAGGACTATTAAAAAAGGAAGGAGGGAATTTGCTACCAAAACTTCGTCATACAATGTGTCCAGCAGGTCCAGCTGACAAAAATATCTAAATAAACGTCATACAGAACGCATCAGACGCAGAAACGCACTGTAGAGACATTATTGCATAGATTATAAATAGAAAAAATATCGATTATTTATTTATTCTTTTATTGCGTTGACAGCCCTGAATGCCTGAGTGTGCGCTCATTTTTTACAACGGAACGGAAAAAACAAAGAGTCGGTATACAATTTTTTTTTTAAATATTCATTACTAATTTTCATTTTTGTTACCAATGTAATTTAATTACATATACTAGAAACATCAGTCGGCTGTCTGTAGCCAGCAGATCAAGCATGACAAGTGAAAATGGATGGGCCATACACTCCAAAGAGATTCCAATCATATCCTCAAGCAGGCGCTTGATTGGAACCCTCAAGGAAACCTGGCGTCGTACAGTTGCAGATGAGGCAAAGAGAGCCGGAAAGACTTGGAGCGAGGTAAAATACGAGGCTCAAGACCGAACGCGATGGAGACTCACTGTTGACGCCCTCTGCCCCATCTAGGGGTTAAAGGACTTTAAGTCAAAGTAAGTCAGCTGTCAGTGTTTGCACTAAATCAGTGCCAGTCAAATAACGATGTCAATTGTCAATTTTGACTTTGACACACAACAATGGTGATTTGCAGGATGGCTACACTGGTCTAAAGTGTCAATTTAAATGTTCACACGCGTATTCATACGTATTAAACTTCTAATGTCTTAAATATTTATACTCTATCCCTTCTCATCACAGCGTGAAGACATAAAACAGAAAGAGACAAAATAATACTTTAGAAGAGTACAATTCGTTTATAAGGAAGACATTTATTTATTTACAGCTTAGGGAAAAATATACCATAATATATCAACTACAAATTACACTACTACACAAGAATTTTAAATATAGTAATAAAATCGACTCCATCCCCTTTTAGCGCAAAGATTATATCTGTCTCCCTCGCACGCTTAATTCCGTCCCCCTCGTTATAGAAGGGTTGTCGCTGTGATGTATGCAACAGTTATAATTACTTTTTTTTTTAAATTATTGGTAGTTTAAATCACTGTAGCAATATTGTGTAAGTAACGCTCTTTTATAAAATTTGTGTGTATTATTATTTAATTTGACATTATTAATAAAACGACCTTTGTTTTATTAAAAATGTCAATATCCTACAAAAATTATATACAAATAATAAAGTAAATAAAGTTTGTGTTCGTTAGATGTGTATATCTCACAAACACACACACGTTTATAAGTTTATATATTACTATCTCTGAAAATGTGGTGTTAGAGGCGGGTACAAATATGGTCATAGGTAAAAAAATTAAATGTCTGTCAACACTTTGAGAGATCCAGATAAACTCATAGTGACTGGCAGAGTTAAGGGCACCAGACCTCGAGGCCGATCCCCTTACTCGCTGGACCGATCCAATAAAGACCCTTACAGGGCTTACCATCAGGCGCAGAGGCTTGCCGAAGACATGCGAGAGTGGATAGGTTGCTTTTCACATGACGCTATTTAGGCGCGAAATGGAAGACGCCATTTGGTCTTGTGTCAATTGTCAAAATGCTTTAGAAGATATAAGAAACTTATTGTATTAATTAAATATATTGTCACACATACATACCACAACGTAACATGACGTGGACTGCGAATTATTATATGTTTAATTTTTTATATTTTTACTAAACTGACTTTAATAATAATAAATTTTGCAATATGGTATCAAAATTTCATCGATTTCGGTTACGTGGTTTTTGAGATATACGCTTTTTCGCGGATGCATAAAACTCTATGAAACACAACTACATCATTTGTAAGCTAATTATTGTAACACTACTGGTCTATTCCAGCTGCGGAGTGGTAAAGGAAGGTGCTGATCTTCCTTCGACCTAAAGTAATCCGCAGTCAAACCACTGACTGGCCCTGGAGTCATCTGCTGCGCTCTCCTACGCGAGGGATGTGTAAGCCATATGGGCATATGCCCCCAGCCCCCATCGTGGTATAGTGTGGGGGCGGGCTACTTAGCCTTAGATAGGGGCAGCAGCGCGAGGAGACAATGACTCACTTAGCAGCGCGCAGCCATCACTGAACTGGTCGAGGTATATATGCACAGCTGAAAATACTTCGTTACCGCGTTTTAAAGTGTGACGTCATCGTCATTGTGGCCGTAATTTGTTGGTACATATTTGTTTTAAATATTTGGAAAATAAATATACCCTATATTGACAATTGACACAAAACAAAATGGCGTCTTCCAATTTCGCGCTTAAATGACGTCAATTATTTTCTGTAAAACGGTATATTGAAAACATTTATATAAGAAAAGCCAGGTGCATATCTAGTGTTCAGAGAAATTACCTTCCATTGTTGATATTTATGCGCCGCCAGGGAAAAAGGTTGCAACTCGCAAACCATAGATTATAGAAATTGTCATATTTTTATAGAACACAACACATAGGAGACTCATCTGTTATTGCCGTGTACTGAGGAAAAGCTAGTGAGTTGCCGGCCTATTAAGAATCTGTTTTATAAAAGGACCCTGATAAGGAAATATCTCGATTATAGTAGTCAAATCTAGCTAATGATAGGGTCGCATAGTAAAATATACAAAATGGAGGCGAATGTGGTATATAAAAGAAGTCATATGTACACATACTGGCGTACTTGAGAACATATATATAGATCGGGCATTGGGTAAATTTATTATTAAATACCTTTGATTTCGTGATAACTATATTAAGAAAAATTAAACCAAAAATTTCATTTAAAAAGTTGCAATCCTGTTCCATGCACGCAACCAACCTTTAATATACGCACACAGCACAAATTTTATGGTCACGCACACATTGAATCCCTATTCAATCGATATCGGACTTAAATGCATTGGCATAAAGTTGAATTTAATTTAAACGCGCCAAAATTTAGAACATTTCAAAAATGGAATAATCTCACAGGTCGAGCGTGAGTTGAATCTGTGAAATACAAATTTGAAATTCGAACCTTAATATGTTGGCGATAAAGTCGCAATTTGTTTGATATAATTTTAGCTTTGATAGGGCTGGCTCGGTGACGTTTTCTACTGCAGATTATTATCTAATATTGTAGCTAATCTATTGATTACATTTGAATTTGGAATTTCTATTGTTTGACATTTAATAATGGTCTAAGATCCCGCTGCAGGATTGGTGCGCTCATCGACTATTTGTTTAAAACCAAATTTTTATGTTTATTTATAATTAAGAGAATATATATTTACTAGGGTGCCTATCAAAATTTGGCCGCCATTATTTTTAATTAAATTATTTTTAATTGATTTTTGGTAAAAAATTTCGTTCATTTATTATTTAAATAAAATAACGTCTACATCACGGTAATTAATATGAAGATTCTAAAAAATCACGGGTGCCGTTGCGCACATGGCCGCACCTCTTTGGCAGCCAGGTGTAAACAGGTATGATTTCGATAAATTTATACGTTTATAACCTATTTTTATTAATTATATGTCAAATTGAAGCTAATTTTTTTCTATTAATTATCATATAAAGTTGCTTAATTAAATCTGGCCGCAAATAAGGGCTACTGGCTGTTAAAGATAATAAATATTTAAGGTAGAGTGAAAGAGAGTTAGCGCGTAACATCATTTGTCAGACGAGGACAGCGATTGTCGGCTGTGCGACGCTTTTAAGCCGATGATTCAGATTTTTAAATAAGAGTTACGGAAATATAAGAGTTATAAGATTATTTTTTTTAAGTTTTTAATTTGCTTAAATGTTTAATTAATATGTAACAGACAATTAATTACTTGAATAAAATCTAATAAATTTTTTAAATAATACTTTCGCAATAAAAAATTCTTTTACTTAAGTCACCTTGGTTTTATTTTTTTATTTTTTAAATTAATATTAATTATCGACGTTCTAATTAGCAAATTATCTAACTCCATTTTAGAGAATCTTTTATTTGTACGAAAAAAACAATGACTTCAAAATTTATTATCATTTTAAAAAACCATTTAATATCATTAATATCTAATAGAGATATAATATTTAAGTTTGAATCATTCAAATAATTTGTAATTGGATTATTGCTTCATCAAAATGTTCAATAAATTGCTAACTAGACCGTCGATATATCAAATCAACATTAATTTTTTGTTGCAATTTTTAAATTTGTCATTTTGAAAAAAATTACATATTTTTTATAAGTCGTCTCTATTAACGTAACGTAATCTCTATAACGTTCGACGCTGTCCTCGTCTGACAAATGATGTTACGCGCTAACTCTCTTTCACTCTACCTTAAATATTTATTATCTTTAACAGCCAGTAGCCCTTATTTGCGGCCAGATTTAATTAAGCAACTTTATATGATAATTAATAGAAAAAAATTAGCTTCAATTTGACATATAATTAATAAAAATAGGTTATAAACGTATAAATTTATCGAAATCATACCTGTTTACACCTGGCTGCCAAAGAGGTGCGGCCATGTGCGCAACGGCACCCGTGATTTTTTAGAATCTTCATATTAATTACCGTGATGTAGACGTTATTTTATTTAAATAATAAATGAACGAAATTTTTTACCAAACATCAATTAAAAATAATTTAATTAAAAATAATGGCGGCCAAATTTTGATAGGCACCCTAGTAAATATATATTCTCTTAATTATAAATAAACATAAAAATTTGGTTTTAAACAAATAGTCGATGAGCGCACCAATCCTGCAGCGGGATCTCGTACTATAATGATATTTTAATCTTGTTAAAACAATATGGCGCGTGTCATTTTTTTTTATTTTTTGCAGAAACAGTTCAGTGTTAGTAGGTACAATACGAATAGTTAATTCTGTCCTAATTATATATATATAGGAATATACAGACAGTTGATAATTTACCTACTAAAATATTCCTTTTTGAAGTCAAATTAAATTATTTATACATTAAATAATCTCGCTAAATGTTTATTTATTTTAAGTTGTGTTTTATCTCGCTCGTTTATACGAAAGCGAGTAGGACAAAACATACCAACAAATATATATTTCCATAGTCTATTGGTGACGTCATATCCCATTCGATGTCAACCATACATTAGTCATCAGATTCCTTTAAAATTTTGTCGTCTGACAGATGTCAAACTTTACTTTTAATTTTGAACGTTATTGAGACAATATCTGAATATAAAATAATACAAACGCCATATACCGAACGGATTTTTATACTGTTTTCACTTATATGATTTCTAAGGAACGTTTCAGTATATTCATTGCTGTTTTATGTAAATTAATTGTCATATAACAATACTCGTATAAAATAAAAGGAAAAATCTTGATTAAACATATATTGTCTATTATCACTGTTAATTAATCAAGATCAGATACGAAATGATTTTTATAGAAATAGCGCCCTTTATTTTCAGAAATAGCTAAGTTAGCTATTGCGAAACAAAGATAGAATAGATGATATAATAAAACATAACTTCAAACCCGTTAAAAAAGTGTTTTTCTATGTCTAAAAGTTATGTCAATAAAAGACAATACTATAAACATATCTTCCTTATTCCCTCCCTCTAAATCTCGGAAATCTATAGTTTTAGATTTGTATAAATATGAACAAGACTGAACAATTAGTTTCACTTCTGACATTGTGTACTTACTTTGTACGCACGCACTTTTTTTAATGTGCCAAGTAAAAACTAAACGAAAATTGATTTCAAAGTGTGAGAGGAGGAAATATCCACCTCTCTTTTATCAGAATGCTGAATCTTTATACAGAACGCGCTTTTTAGAGGGACAAATGGGATGATGGGGTTTCTAGTAGTAAATATCTTAAATGCAAAAGATATATCAATACATTTTCGGAAACTGGACCACTTTTTTTTTTTTTAAATATTTTATATTTCGGAAAGGCGAACAGTTTATGGGGTACATAGCAAAATATTCCATATCATGGTATGTACTAAAAGGGTAGGCTAAGTATTATATTAAGGCGAAACGAAAATCGTATATGTATATGTATGTATGTATGTGTTTTTAAAGAAGCGTTTTTAGAAAAATCTCTACTGAATTTGATTTATAATATCAACTGATAAACGCGCCATCTATGTTCAGCAATAATAAACTTGATATATCCAAGAACGTAAAGCGATATTATATTAATATTACTGACAATAGTAAAGTTTTACAAATACAAAAATAAATTTTGCTAAACTGACAACCCTGTGGTGAATTGGCAGCCCTGTGCTATGTTCATAAATAATTACTGAACAGAACAATAATACAATGGAGTCGCTTTATATTATGTTTTATTAGTGTCAGACGAACGTCAGTTTAGTCGTATTCTAGAAGGTCAAACAAATATAGTTTCAAGAGCTGTCAAACCATTTTTTCTGTATGGACATATTTGACAGCGCCCACTACTAAACAAAAATCTTAATACAATGGATTTATCTAATAATAATTCGCTTCTGTACACACGCGATTAACTCAAGAACTACTGAACGGATTTTTATATAGTATTCACTGATTCGTAATGTAAGCTTTAGTAGTAGCTGTAGTGTATAATTGTTTATGGTTTTATGTAAATGGACAAAATTATAAAGGTTATTGTCGTCATCACACACATTACACATTAAAGCTGCACATGGGATCCATTATCCGATGCGGTAAACTCAAAATCGACTGAACGGATTTTGATATAGTTTTCACCAATAAAGAGTCTGATTTCTAAGAAAGGTAAGCATTATTGTCGAGGCCAATAAAGTAACACTCTGCGAGCTTATTAAATAACCAATTACGATACTGTTTTATCTATATTTTTAACAACTAAGGCATCTTATCATTACAATTTATTTATTAATCAAATCAGACATTTTATCGCAAAACCAGGTTAAAATTATCTTACAATGAGGAAAAACAACACGCAAACACGTCGTCCATATATCTATGTCGCATGTGCATATAACTTTCTGAAATCTGGCCAGCCGATTACGGCAGATGTCTATTGTCAGCAAATGCAAACCAAAATGGAAAAGATAGCTGCTAAACAACCAAGGCTGGTCAATCGCTCTAGGCCACTGCTGCTTCACGACAACGCTAGACCACACACTGCACAACAGACTGCTACCAAATTAGAAGAGCTTCAATTGCAATGTCCAAGACATCTACCATACTCCCAGGACCTTACTCCTACAGATTACCATTGTTTACGAAATTTGGATAACTTCTTGCAAGGTAAAACATTCAACTCTGATGGGGCAGATGACCCGCCTTTAAAGATTTTTTTGATTCCAGTGCAATTAGTTTTTTTTAGTAAAGGGATCAATGAACTACCTAATGGCAAAGGTGCATAGATAGCAATGGTAAATACTTTGATTAATTAAATATATTATTTAAAAACATCTACTTTTTGTTCGTCCCATACAAACCGCCAAGTTATGTAAGGATCTAATATGTCGTCGGCTACATTGGTAAAGTTAAATCTAGTATCAAGATCTGTCAAAGCAATTCTTTTTTATCATACATTTTAGCAATAAATATATCAAACCCATTTCTTAGAATGGGCACCTTAAGCGCATAGGCAATATTGGTCGATGGGGGTTTACTTGAGCCGGTTTAGTGGTCGAAGTTGATCAGCCTAGGTACCGCTGGATCGACAGAGTGGAGCTGCTGCAGCCAGCTAGCCATAGGTAGACAGAACAAGGTCTACCTATGGCCTATGGTCTACCGATAGGCCGGCATATTTAAGAGGCCAAGACTTTTAGGGTTTCAAGCCGATATCCTCACAATGCTTTCCTTCTTACGAGCGAAGGTTAAATGTGCACGCATGTTCATTAGTGCATAGCCAGTCGAACCTACGACCTCAGGAATGAGAGACGCACGCTGAAGTCAATACTGCCCTATTATGTATTATACAATAATTACTTTTATATTTCCGACTGACGAAATCTTATCTACGCGAACGTTAAAGGTACTTTTCGTTCGTAACTATTATTACTTGTGTACAGGCGCGTCGAAAATCACGTTTTAAAATTATTAAACTTAAAATGGCGTCACACAAGTCCTGACAGAATTTTTGATGTTTTGTTTCAGTTATTTATATTTATTTCTAAAAATACGTGTATGCAAATGATTTAAAAAGAAAACGTGACATCACAACTTTTACATACACATCAATTATATTAGAACATAAGCAAGCTAGAAAGGAAAATAAATAAACAAGCAACAACAAAAAAATAAAAAGTAATAATAACAAAAACTTAATGTTTATTTATTTATAAGTTCTAAAACTCTCTTTTCTTCACGTTTTTTTATAGATAAGGGGGCAAACGGGCAGGAGGCTCATCTGATAGTTACAAAAAAGGGCAATAATCGCAGCCTATTAACACCCAAACTAGGTATTTTCCTGCAAAAATTTGTAGTTTGTACCGAAGTACCCTTTTATGGTACAGAATCTACAAATTTTGTGTAATGAGAATAATTTATTTATTTATTACACACAATTCGTTTTTTTTTTGTATTTGTATATTTTTTTTGTGAATAATATAATTCTTATTTGCTATTAATCTATAAGATAACTGTCAAACAATAATGACGTCACAGTTTTGTAAACAAAAAAGCTTCAAAACAAAAACTCTTTCCACAAAAAAGCCGAATAAAATGAAATATTCAGCAACATTAAACTTCTCATTAATCTTCGAATACGTAAAATATTATATAATTAGCATATATACATAAAAACATATAATAACATGTAGTAATCTTAAGACTCAATATGTTTCCAAGGTTATTTTTTGTATAAATACTAAGTTAAATTATATATATTATATTTAATTATTTATATTTAATTCAAGCTACATAAATCATAAGGCATGCATGAAGCTTATCGCAACAACCTTCTTAGATCGGGGCCTCAGATTTCTGTATCTGTTTCATGATTTGTCAATCTAATAGGCAAGTAGCTGATCAGCCTCTTCTGCCTGACACGTCGTCGATTTTTAGGGTCTAAGGCAAGGCGGTTTCGTCATAGAAAGTCCATTGGTCCACAGCCTATCGAACCTACGACCTCAGGGATGAGAGTCACGAGCTGAAGCCTAGGCCACCACTGCTCTTAAAATTTAAAATACAAAAGGAAAAATATTTACTTAAAAAATTTAATAAATTCAATGTCATTGTGTCCATGACTGTACCTGTACGGTTATCAGTTATTTACGGAGAGTGAACCCACGATAAGATAGCCGAATGCCTAGATCCGAAATAAATGGGACAAGAATTATTAAATTTTTAAACTCTATTAGATTATTTACGTTTCTTCTCATTGTAGCGTAATCACAATTAGACAGAAAGAGACAAAAGAGCTCTCTAGTGAAGAATGCAATTAGATTGATTCAGTTGAATAAATCTAATTAAATTAATTTAAGTCTGTCTCTTTTCACCGCAGCGTAAACAGAATTTGTAGGTAATAGATAAAACTGTTCCTTTCCCTTTTTACTTTAGAATCAGTTTTTATTACTTCCAGCTTTAATAAACTTGTTCTCTACCTTGAGGTCGTGCATTTCTTTCTACGTGCGGAAATACATAAGCCAAAACATGCCTGTAAGTCTGGCAAAGGGGTTATTGATCTTATAAATTTTCTTATGAAATCTACTTCCGCCACATTCTGAAGATTTGTTTATAGTAAAGAGCAGTCATGGAAGCCCATGGACAGCCATTTTAGTGGGTGCCTTTGAGGGAGTAGTAGTCTGTTTCAACAATTTAAGGTCGTCTCCCAGGGAACACCCCCACCGAGAGTCGATTCCACAATTCGTAAGAAAGTTTTCTAAACGGACTGTGGAAGAAGTCTTTCATGCTTATTATTAAATGTTTCGAATGTTTCTACATTAGATTTTTTCATTTAAATTTAAACTATTAGTTTGAATACGACTGTTATTATAATTGATAAAATGTCATTAAAGAATAAACTTTGTCATTTTGAAATGGGCAGAAAAAATAAATAAATTTAGTGCGAAAGCTACTCTATGGGCGTCTCTGTTAAAATCCTCATGTAGTCAACGCGACGTGGCATTGTATACTGCGCTTAAACAGTTGTGAGCCGTAATTATAATTTAGTATTACGTAATATTTATTAATTTGTTTTGTTGCTTTTAAAGTCGACTTAGCTCTAAGGCCCGTATTCAAGAATATCAATCTTAAACCTAGTTTCAAGAGCTGTCAAACCATCTACGAAGTTTGATATATCTGACAGCGCTCACGATGAGATTGTAATTTGAGATACCTATCCCATATATGATATAAAAACTCTTTCATCTCTCTCTATCAAATTGTGTTAACGCTGCGATGAAAATAAACAGAGTTAGTAAACTTTATCTGAATCTTTCGTCCCTTCCTGTCAAATTGCATTAACACTGCGATGAAAAGAGTAAAAATTTTTTATGAACAATTATCGTTTACAAACACGTTTCAAAGAGCTGATAAGAATTCAGTATATATTAAATTACTTAGTAGACTGTTCCTAATATGGAACTAATATATATTATATTACGTATTTCTCATTTTACACTATCATCAAAGTATCAAAACATTAAATCGTAGTACGAAATCCCATAACGTACTAGAAAATTACTCTGACGCAGCGTTATGTAGATATCGCCGTTATTCCTTTGAGATAAGGTCTGTTTTTCCTGGAGCGTGCCAGTTAGGACTGATTGTGGTGCGAGTCAAAATAAGTTTGTTCTATTTTTGATATTTTTTTTAATTTGGCAGGTAGTAGACTCCCTGCTGCGCAGTCGTTGACATTAATTTTCAAAGGATAATGGTTAGTAGTTCGATAGTAAAGACGTGTGGTGAAAATATCGTAATATATTTTGACAAACAAAGTGGCAAGAGGCATATTTTTAAGTCCAAAACCTTAGTAATTTGAATGTTTTTAATTTCCATACATTAAGTCAATAAAGTAGAATATTAATAATTAAGATTTGTGACGACAAAAACGGACGCCATATTGACGCCGCAAAGGCGCCATTTTAAAATTCGAATACACAAAGAATATCAAACACAATTTTTCATTTCGTAATGCGATTAAAATTATAGTTTTTATTTGTGTATTGCAACATTCTCAGATTAATTACAACTTAAAATAATTAATTGCATTGATTAAAACACTCCCAGCGAATCGCTACATCTCGTAGTACATACCAAAACAGCAATAATTTCATCCATGAAATAGTTGGCGTTACCGAATAGGGATTAGAACGAGACAGCGCAATATGTTAGAGAGAGAAGTGTGTTTTCGGTTTATTTAAAATTTTTGTCTATTGTAATTCGAATGTTCACTGAATGTAAAGTTATTGTTAGTAATTATTATTCTTACTCATTTTAAGCCTTAAGTATGTTTAGTCCTTATTACTCTCGAGTTTAGCATAATTTTATGTGTTCCAAGTAAGATTTTCGAGCATATATAACATTCAATACAAATCACTCATCTGTCTCGTTTCATCATAGCGTAAATAGCATTTGTCAGAAAGAGACAAGAATACTTTGTTGGACTAATTTAGTTTTCAATTAGATCCAAATCAAATTTTTTGAGTTCGTAATTTCTGCCTTACAATATTAGACTACTAAAAACTTATAGAATTTAGTTAGTTAGTTTAGTTTAGTTTCATATAATACGTTATAAAATATTAAAAACAAATAAATTCAAATGCGCTTTTAAAACGCAGCACAGCTTATTTATTGTCAATTATCACAAAGATGGCGGAATAAGTCTCTTGTCTAAAACTTAGCTAATTGTTTCTGTGAATTACTTTTTGTATTATTTTTGTGTCATTTTGGCAATGTCAACTGATGTTAGATATTGACAAATGTGTGCAGTACATAACTGTTGTATTTCTTAACGGTTTTCTTATATTACAATTTGTTTTTACAACCTTTGTGCTACAAATATAGCATTATGATAGTATATAAAACGTACAATGATTTGTTTATATAATACGCGCTTTTACATCTCCACAGCTCATTTATTGTCAATTATTACAAACATTGCGGACTAAGTCTCTTAGCTTTGGTAATTGTTTCTATGAATATTCTAGATAAGAAATATCTAAGTCCACACAATACTAACGGGATTTGTAAAAAGGTTTTGTGTCATATTTTGGCACTGACAACTGACTTAAGATATCGATAAATGTGTGATATGCATAACTTAGTTTGATTTTGTTCCCTTTTGGGCAGTGGGATTGAAATCCACAGGCACTTAATAAAGATTTTAGTTGGCTGGTACTACCAGTAACCCCGGAGCCAGTGGTTTCCTCAACGAATAAGTATCGCAATACAGCGAGGAAATACTGCCAATAAAGACACAGGGACACAGAGTTTTTCAATTTGTTTTAATTGTCAATTTCTCACTTAATTATAATTATTACTATTGGTATGTTATTTAAAGCTGGCGGCTTCAACACATTTAAACTTTGTGCTTGTGTAGTGTCTGTGAATAAGCGCGAGGCGAGATGTCAAACTGAAATACAATCACAAATACATCATGAAAAGACTGTCCGTCTCTCTTGCGCTCGGTCAAGCTTATGAGTATAAAAGTGACAGTTATTGTTTTGCTTTTGCTACTGTTTATGTTGATCTTTACTGTACATGTTGATCTTTTTTCAAACATTACCAGGACAATCTCAAACCAGAGTAGACTAAAATATATAGCTTGGCAAAAAAGTCATATTTTTAAACACACTGTATAGTGAAATTGCATTAGTGTGAGTACTGTGAACGCGCCAGCTTTTGATAACCGACCTATATGTAGGTAAAGAATATTGTAAATACTGTATATTTGTGTGATACGGAATAATGAATTTTTGGCTTATTCTTAAATAATTTCACTGTTTTTGGAACGAAGTTCCTTATCGCGCGTTGTGAAAGGGGGCTAGACGGAAAAAATTCTGACGAAAAGTTGTCACGACACTTTTCTTGTACCGGTTCTCGTCCGATCACCGAAGTTAAGCAACGTCGGGCGAGGTCAGTACTTGGATGGGTGACCGCCTGAGAACACCTCGTGATGTTGGCTTTTTTTTTTTTTTCGTCGTAAGATTGGTGTCGAGAAAATCTATCATACTGTTATGATACCAATTAACATATAAATTAATCGAAAGGAATTTCGTTCCATCCGGGTGTCCCTTGACACCTCTAAAGTTTTTTTTATACTTATATGTTTAGACGCTTGCGTAGCATTTTGACATAGCTGATTGCTTATTTCATGTAGTTCTTTGAAAATTTCCCTGCTATGAAACTAGTTTATAATCTAAACCAACCTGGCCTTGTGTCCCTCGTCCATCAGGGGTGTTCTCCGGCAGGAAGTACAGCCTCAAGGAGACCAGGGTCTGATCGGAGACACGGTCCGTCCATAGGAGTTGAAGTTCTCCTAGAAAAATTTTGTATTGTAATCACTTGTTTTTGCGATCACACACGAAAATTAAATACTATCTTTTTTTAATTTAAAGAAATATTAACATATATTCTTAAGAATCTTCACATAAAGATGAGACAAAGAGTTGTCTGTTTGAGTGGTTCTGTTGTTTACAAATTTACGTGAAACATCCGCCCGAAGTGGGGTGGTCGAGTCGGAGTAGTAGAACATAAAACTTGCTGTGGCACATGCGCAGGAGCATCCCCAACAACAAGGACCCATAGAAGGCCCAAAAAAAAAACCGCTCGCACGGCAAACTTAACTGTTCTTATTATTATGATAATTAATTTGACATTTGCATGAATATTTTTATATGGTTTTTAGTTAATGTACAAATTTACAAATAAACCATTTATTATTATTATTATCAAAGCCAATTATACCAAAATTCGTTCTTCGCTCATTTCAATGAGCTAACCTGCCCTTCAGGCGATTGACCCTGCGACGGCCTAAGCCGAGGTCCGAATCTCACAGGAGACGGCCATGCGCACAAATATTATATGTATCAAATATTTTTTTTATATTCAACGATTTAAACATTGTTGTTATGTGTTTAGTGTAAATAGTTAAAAAAGTAACAAAACGTAAACTAATTCATCTAATTAGACTGAAAAGCAAAAGCGTGTTTCACTGTTTAAACAATTACGGACGACACATTGGACATTACGACGGTAATTTTTGTCGAATGTCTAGAACGTAATAATCTATTACCACTACTTACGCGGATATATTACCTTGGTGAAACAGGGATATATTATTACCACTCATTATTTGTTTTTAAAATGTCGCATTAATTATGATTATTTGGTATAATTACAATCTAAACTAAAACTATATTTATTCGATCTATTTCAGGGGAGGTTAAATTTGGTAATCGAGTATTACTAACATTGCACAAAATAATTTCCATAGATTAAAAAAAGGTGCGTGTACTTATGTACGCGCGTAAGAAGTTATACTTCTTTGGCATTATTAAAAATATTTTTTGATTGAATGCAAATAATTAATTACAATTAAATAATCAAAGACTGGAAAAGGAGTCATTATAGTCAATAAAGTTCAGTTTACATTTGAAAAATTATATAAATAAATATTTATTATTATTCTCTTACATTAAGTGAAACATAAATTCTATTATTATTCGAATGTTGTTTTTAAATTATGTCCAATGCCGTAGCATCTTCCGTGGGCAACTTCATTCTGTTAATTTTGTGTCACGGTGCGCGCGCATCGTAAAATTTCACTCTCATAAATTTTTCATAACGCGCCTAAAGAAGTATAACTTCAAAAATTCTGGAAAAAAATTAGTTACAGTGCAGTACCCAAGGAAATCAAAAATGGGAAAACATTGAAACAGACGTACTGTACGACTTAGTTCCCCGGGGCAAGCGATGTATTTATTAGCCTTCAGAAATTTGTGTTTCATACAATACCGTCTTCACCGGCACACAGGGCCCGTGCCCAGGGCCCTAATTCTCAGGGGGCCCCGAAGGACCGACAATTTCTCTCCCACATTTATTCTCAAAACATTTTTGTCGGGCATATTACACTTTTTTCACAAATCAGTAATCAAAAAGGTATCAGAATGTTTACAAGGCATATACTACGCCACTATATCAATAACTGCGCCTATTGCTACTGTACTAATTAATAAGGATATAATAGAAGACTCAACAGAAATCTCGAAAGAAACCGCTATCGTAATCGTAACCAAAAAACCAACAGCATAATATCATTAATGACATAATATTATACTGTATTTGATGACCTAAATGGTCATACTTATAATTTTTTTTACTTTGCAAAAGGGCCCCAAATTCTTGTGTGCCCAATAGCCCCAGCCTAGTTTAAGATGGCCCTGGTTTTATAACTGTTCTGTTTTACAATGTATTAGCTTTGACACAAATGTGTGTGATACGGAGTTCACCGTGTCATGTAATTAATAATGATAATAATGTCATTTTTGCTAATTTATTTGGTGTAATTATTGTTATACATGTTACGGTAAAATTGTAAACACCGTTAGATTGTAATCTATCTCGCGAGATTATAAACTGTCGAAAGATTGTGAACCTCATCGTACTGCTTACAATTTAACGTATTATTATTCGGTAGATTGTACTACACTAACTTAGTTATCATTCCAACTTCTTTGGTCAATTACAGATTAATTTTACTTCCCAACAATTTCATATAACTACCGAATAATAATACGTTAATTTGTAAGCAGTTCGTTGAGGTTCACAATCTTTCGACAATTTACAATCTCGCGAGATAGATTACAATCTAACGGTTTTTACAATTTTAGGGTGACATACATATTAAAAAAGCAAATATACACTTACTTCCAAACTTTTTATCTTCCTGCATTATTAATAATGCCATTAAAACTAAGCTTTTATTATTTTAAGTCCTACCTATGGAAACCAGTTCCGAGTCCTGCCATATCCTGACGAAGAAGAAGTCTCCAATCGCGATAATCCTCTCCAAGGAGCCAGTCAACCTCAGTGCCTTGTAGAAGGTGTATTGCCCATGATGACCACACGGCGCTCCGACGAGCTATTAACAGATAATATACAATAAAATTCCTGGAATGGACTTTTTGAAGTGGGTTATGTGTCTCTCCCTATCTGTCAGGAGACAAGTGAGGAATGTATTTAGATCACAACATTCGCAAAAAAATATTGGTTGTTTGTAAAGTAGGTTTACGATCGAGATGTTTACGTGATAACGTCTTATTGGTGATATTAGTTTTTGGGAAGTAAGGAATAAATGAAGATAACAATTTTTTCAAATTTTAAATTACATCTATCGTTTTATTCACACTTTTGATGATAAATTTCGGGTGTAAAATGACAAGTTTACTTATTCGACTATGATATACATTTTTCTTCATACATTCACGGAATGACTGGCAGCGCTCGAGATGAGACGGGAGATCGGTCCGTCTCTCTCTCGTTATACCTGCGATCGCGCTCGTGAGGTTTTGGTGTGACACAAGTTTCTGAACATGTCACCCGACTAAAACGATTTTAAAGACGTTATCACGTCAAAAAATCTGCTTTCTTGAGTCATACATTAAACATTCCTTAAATATTTACAACTAGTAGACTCGGCCAAGCGTTGCTGTGGCTAAGATTTTTGTTATATTATATAGTAGTAAACTATTCAAGAGAAACGGCAGGAGAACACCAATCCACCATGCTTTTTTGGTGGTTATGCCATTAAATTGTAGTTTATGTGAAACGTTGGTATTTAATATTTATTTTGATAACGATCAATACCTAGGTACGAATAAAGAGCCTTTTCTAGCGGTGGTATTTCAATTAAAAAAAAATAATAAAAGGACGCTTATTTTGACGTAACTATAAAAGATAGAGACATGCTGTCGCGACATTTTTTATAGTGATGTGTCATTTTAACATTTTAGGTCTGGGCCTCAGATTTATGATTATTTTTCAATTTAATAGGCAAGTAGGTGATCAGCCTCCTGTGCTTGACAAACACCGTCGACTATTTGGGTGTAGCATTTAGATGTAGGTATTTGCGTGTTGTTCCCACGAGAATGTAAGTGCGTTCTCCTATTTCACCATGCCTTCTGCTGATAGAGGACAAATCTTTGTTTCTAATTTATAATTATTAATTACTTAAGATGTCTTGTGGAACATGGTGTAATGGTTGCAGCCCCAAACATTGTGTAAAACAAAAAGCTCGGCGATTAAATATTATAATGACGGAGAGTTTATTCCCAATTCTTCTCTTCCGTTCTACGCCCTGATTTGAGAACTGGCAGTAAATGTAAAATTAGAAACATTTAATATGTATTTCTTCTTGACGATCAAAAGTGTATATTGTGTCACCTAAATGAATAAATGAATTTTATTTGATTTCGCATAGAAAATCCATTGGAGTACGAAAGATCGACCTCAGGGATGAGAGTCGCACGCCGAAGCCACTAGGCTAACACTGCTCATCTTTATATATAATATAATTCTTCTGTGAATGTGTACACTGAACTTCTCTCAAACGACTGGACCGATTTTGATGAAATTTTTTGTGTGTGTTCAAGGGGATCCGGGAATGGTTTAGATTCACAAATCAGCCCCCCAGATGGCGCTGCAGTCGGTACTTTCATACTTTGCTTTACTAATCGCTTGAAATATCATGCAGGACAACGTCTGTCGGGTCCACTAGTTTATTATGTAACAGAAAGCAATAGGAAACTTTTAACCTAAAAACATAGTACCTATAGTGGAAAAGTACACAGCCAGGATTCGAATAGGCACCAAACTTCAGGGTCTAGCACCAAGTCACTGGGGCACTGGCTAATCTACACGTTATAGGGTATAATATTTGGATGTACTAAAGCGATTTCGATTATTCTTTCACCAATAGAAAGCCACGTTATTTGTGAATCATAGGCTGTATACACAAATGAAAAGACTTTGGTATTAGTTAGACAGAGAAACGGAACAGAAAACGTTTCTTACGAACGCTGCCTTATATAATGCCTACGAAAGACTGTCTATCTATATATATATATATAAATGAAACCCGTTTTCCGTTGTCACGACATAACATGAAAACGGCTTGATCGATTTTTAGATACATAAAATAATATCTATTTGCTGGTAATTTGTGTTATAATCTGAAGGTATACGATACATGACTGAGTTACGTAAATAGTTTGAATTAAACCGAGGAATTTTAAATAGTTGCGTTTGCCTTGTATTGAGTGAAGAAGGGAGGTGAAAAACTAATATAGTTTTCATTAATATATAGTCTGATACCTAAGGAAGGTTTAGGTATATAATTTTTCAATTTTATATTTCAACGTAGTTTTAAGTTTATATTCTAAGTCAAAAATATAATTCATGCGTAATGTGGACGCGGCCTGTTCCGATACGAACTGCGGATGTGGCCATTTTGTTATGTAGCGTCAACCAAATCAATTATGAAGAATAAATATCTTTTTTAAATTCCTTTACGAAATTACACTATATAATAACAATTTATTTATTGCAAGAATATGGTACAAAAATGTGTAAGGTGGTACAATCGTAAGTTCGCATATTCTGCTTCACAGAATGGCGCGCAAATTTGTCTTAAGGAATTTTACATTATTAGTTAAAGTCAATTCTTATATTATTTGTATCGTACATATCATTCTTTATTAAATTTATACCAATTATAGTATCTCACGCAAATAATCATTTATTGAATAGTACATTTTTTCCAAAAGTAATACACCAAGTCGCTTTTTAAAGACTCTAGTCGGTAGTTCTTTTTAGTCTTTTGGTATATCAGGTTATATTAGTTTAGGTTACCTATAATGTTAGATTAACTAAAAATAAATACAAGAACTAATCTATACACACAAATACAAATCAAATCAATCAAATCTCTGGGGTCACCAGTGCTATTTAAAAGCCAGCTCTAACCTTTAATTAGCACCCGTGCACTTGAACCCCACGGCCAAACTCTTTTTTTAATTTATTAAAAAAGAGTTGGGTTTATTTTAATAGTAAAGTTTATATGCCTCGTCTCTGAAATTTTAGCATGGTATATATAATCCGCATCAAGGATTGTTTATATCTTTTTTTTTTTGTTTTTTCATTATTTTTTTCCACAAGTATTGCAAAATTAAACTTATATGAAATGTTTTCTTTGTATTATTTCTTATCCATTCAATCACAATGTATCACAGCGAAGCGTGGCAGGGAACAACTAGTATATAATAATAATCGAGTCCACAAATAGTACCGGTGACCCCAGAGCTGGTTTCCTTACTCAACGAATAAGTATCTCAATGCGGGGAAAAAATAAAGGTAAATCAAATAAAACTAATTGGCATAGTCTGTAAGGCTAATGTATGTATTTCTGTAATAAATAAATAAAAAGTTTCCATCTGCTAGACATTTTATGCTGGCATTTCCTCGTATGGAGATACTTATTCGTTGAGCGAGGATCTTCATATATATGTAGGTAAACACTATATGTGTGTGTTATTTAGTGAAGCGTTGTTGGCCTAATGGCTTCAGTGACTCTCAATCCTGGAGCGTAGGTTCGGTCTCCACCAATGGATTTTTTTCTATGTGCGCATTATAATTCGCTAGAACGGTGAAGGAAAACATCGTGATGCAACCGGCTTGCCTTAGACCCAAAAAGTCAACGGCGTGCGTCAGGCACAAAATGCTGATAACCTACTTGCCTATTAGATTAACATATGATCATTAAACATATACAGAAATTACTTCCACGAATATATCACACGACACAGACAAATTAGATATCACTAAGTTAAATGTATTGAATATTTTTTATTGTTTTTTCCCTTTTATTAATATTTGAACGTTTTTCTATGTAACAGTATATGATGTATTCCATCTCTGGCTATATTTTTAGTGTAATTGTTTGTTGTAACATATAATCATATAATTTTTGTTAGCTGAATTACGAAATAAATAAATATAGATTATGTTGGTTTAAAATTATAAAATAATTTGCTAACCTTACCAAGCACGGCCTTTGAATCAATAAGTATAAAATTGAAACAGCTCGGCAGATAGTGAACGTGCGAGTGAGACGGGCTAAGATTAGGCATAGAGTACAGATAAAATAAAATAATAATAATCTATAAAAAAAATGTCTAAATAAATTACGAGGGAAACTCAATGTTTTTTACAGGAAACGTTGCAGCGCAGAAGAATCCATACAAACAATAGGGTTTCTTTTGAAACAAAATACAAATATTAACATTAAATTACACAGTTTTCTAGAAAAATCAATGAGAATCTATCAAATCCGTCACTTTACCGACTGATCAATTTGAAATTTAAAACACATGATTTTTTGTTGGATTTTATTTCTATCGAGTGAAGTTATTTAAATCGTGTATCGATACATAAACTACTTACTTCAAGAAACTATGTAAGTATGTTATATGAATGTAAGTGCGTGCTTCTATTTCACCATGCCTCCTGCTGATATGGGACAAGTCTTTGTTTTTATTTATGTTATTATTATTAATTACTTAAAATGTCATTTGGAACATGGTGTAATGGTTGCAGCTCCTTACAAACGTTGTGTAAAAAAAAAAAAAAAACATGGCGATTAAAAAGAGTGGCGGAGAGTTTATTGCCAGTTCTTCTCTTCCGTTCTACGCCCTTGATTTGAGAACTGGCAGTAAATGTAAAATTAGAAGCATTAATATTTATTTCTTTAATGACGAATCACAAGTGTACATTGTGTTACCTACGTGAATAAATGATTTTTGAATTTGAATATGACGAAAAATGGAAAGAAAAAATGTACTTTTTTGGAGTTTGGCGACCAGATAGGTCCTTAAGATACTACTTAGACTACTATTGTAGTACATACCAACATATTATGGAACATTTTGCTAAATCCCAAAGACTTTTCACTTCTCCGGAATAAAAACTGCTTCTTAGGTTTTTCCATACGATTTCTTCCAACCTTCCTCAAGAAATGAAAATTACTCTAACTAATTATGCTTCTTGATATTTGCTATTTAATATTGGAACAGGTCTTAAATATTTTTATATTAAAATTTAAAATCGCTAAATACATATTATGTAACTAAATATAAATCAAGAAATACATTAATAAAGCAATGTAAACCTATAGTTTTGTAACTAAGAGAGTTGTTCGGTACAAACAAACATCAAAAAATTATGTCAAAATCTAATTTTTGACATACTAAAAATTTACATACAAATAAAGAGAATTTACAATATTCTTAACCTATATAGTAATAATAATTAAAAATGGATAAATAACCATAAAAACAATAAAATAAATAAGAGATTTACCTTTGAAGTCAATATTTATTAATTGTTTCTTTCTATAATACACAATTATTGCCGCCATGTTTTGACAGAATTGCGGAAGTAGAAACAAATCAAATAGAGATTCCAATAAAGAGTTTTTATTCTCAAGGTTGCGTCAGCGGATATTAGTCTATGGATATTAAGAGAACTATGTATATCAATTGCATACAAAAACATTTTAGTGCCTAAGAAAGGGCCTGTATCTTACTACAGAACACTTCACAATTACAAAGGACTATGAATCATAGATAAAGTAATGAAAACTACGTATCTATTTTAGTTTTTAGTCTGCACAAAAAAAAACAATTCTTTCCCACTCAATATTGACATAAAAAGGAAAGCGTATTATGAATATGTCCGTCCCGTTCACACACGTACCGTTTCTGGCAGCGTCTTTGTTTCACAAAGTCAGGGTTGCCAATATTCCAAATATTTAATGTGATTTTAAACAAAATGGCTGACTGTGTAGATGTCAATTTTATCAAAATTATTAAACAATAATTAAATATATTTATAAAATTAAAGCCGCAGGAATGTGTCTGGAAAACTAAAGTATAAAAAAATTATGTAATTTTTTTAATTAATTAAATATTTATGGCTAATGCTTGCATTTTAAAATAAAATACGCTGTTACGACCAGATTTATTTTGTGATATTAATTTAACGAGTTTTTACATGTTATAACATGAAGACGCCTCTATATTAAACGCGATTATCTCAAAAACTACCGAACGTACTTTTATATAGTTTTCATCAATAGATAGTCTGATTCATAGGGATATATTATTGTATATTGTTAAATGTAAATTGACTAAAATATAACGATTATTTTTAAAGAGTTAAGAATTTTTGATAAAGAAATCTAAAATAAGGACTGTTTTTTAAAACCTTTTTTTTAAATTACAAAACTGTCATAAAGTTTTATGATTATTAACAAAACTATACTAGACAATTTTGAATTTAATAAAGCCACATGACTTTTACATTTTGGTTTTAGTTTTAATTATCACAATGTGTTTTATGATATTAAAAAAAAATGTGACAACCCTACACTAACACCCTATTCTGTATAATGTTTCGACCGTATATTGGATGAGATCACCGCTTCTCAAACTTTAGTTGGGTAGCATTATATGATTTGTTTAATTTTTTAATACATAACTAGTTTTATTATTAACATTATGAAACGTATATTCTCGAGTTGTTAATACAATCTAAAGTCATACGCCTCTCTCCATCACAACGTTAACCAAATGTGACAGAAATAGACAGATGATATTGATTGAGTTTTCAATAAGAATGAAGATTATTTGGCTAATTTAGCAGATTTACTACAATTTTTTATCCCCCCTCCTCCCTTGTCAGCAAAAGTAAGCAATGAGATTTATAATCTGTAGGAATCCTCGTCGGTTTCTTTACGATGTTTTCCTTCGTACGAGCGAATGTTAAATGCACATATAGACATTCCATTGGTGCACAGACATTTGAACCTACGACCTCAGGGATGAGAGTCCCTTACTGCTCTCTTAAAGAGAGCCATTCCAAACTTAATACATATTTAATGAAAATCGAATGTGTGTGTAAAAATGCATTTAATAAATATAAGTTTGAGAACCACTAACGCATAACCAAGCGCAAACGACAGAATTCACGCTAGTTGCCACCACCCGGCGTCACTTATCCATTTAAATATTACTATTTGATACCTGAATAATTAAAAGAACCATATCAGTACATTGGTAACGTATCGTTATCAATTAGTCGTAATATATAGAAACCGTAATGTGCGATTAACTAAAACATATTAAAATACCACATATTTTTATTTATTTAGACTTAAATATTAAATTAAAGTATTACGCGCATATACATTTATATATATATGTAAAAATAATTAATAAACGTAAAGCTGCATTAGCGTAACACTTAAATTTAGCTGTGATTCACATGTTATTGACCCAAAATTTAAATAACCTGTTATTTATAGCAGTGACGTATCACTTATTAAACTGTTACGAGTACGTACCTAGTACGTAAATAGTAACATGTGTGGCAGGGACTTAATGTATTGTTTAAATGTTTATAAACACACTTAGGATTATATATTCAACGAGCTGCCAACTTCGTTTCTCCTTAATATGTTAGCCTACCTTTTTAGTAGCTACATACCAACATATGTAACATTTTGCTATGCTACCCCATTGATACTGTTCTAAGTAGTAAATTTTTTTTTCTCTATAGAAACCTTCCTCAGACTTTAAGGAATAAATGAATACTGGAGTTGGTCCAGCCGTCTTCGAGTTTTGAGCTTACCAACCTAATTTGCGTGTTTTTTTAACATCAAAATATATAATACTAATAACGTATACACGTATTTCGATTTGAAGTTTATATACTAGTATTACATACCTGGTATTTCTTAGTGTCATACGAAGTATATATGAAATGTTTCGAGTTTGATAACATCTTTTACTAGGTATTCATAAATAACTATAATTGTATGTACAATAGTCATTGCCATAGAGTTGCAAACCGATAAATCGTAAAATGCGAAACGATAATAATTGTTTAAATTAAGAATATTATTTAAAATATATTTGCAACCAGTAAATAATCATGGAAGAATCTAGAAGTCTATTATTGTTAATTATACTAAAGTGTAATTGTCGATCATGTTACATAAGTCCTAACAATGTAACAAACGTAGGAAATAGACCAAGAGCGTACCAATTCAAATGCCGGCAACGCACTTGCGAGCTCTGGCAATGTGAGTGTTTATGTGCGGTATCACTCAACATCAGATGAGACTCTTGCCAGTTTGTTTGTTACATAAAAAAAAGTTACGCTAAATTATCATCTCGAGAATTGAACTAAACGGCTTGACCGATTTTGATAACTATGCAGTTGGTTAGCTTTGATCAATATTCACTACATAATTGTCGTATCAAATTAAATCAAAATCAAAATTATCAAAATTCAATCGTCTTATACATTTAATATATATTTAATAAAATTCATCAAGATATGCAGAGTCGTTTAGATAAGGTCACAGATATGAAATTGATGGACTGTTATAACTGTTTTGTTTACGTAGAATTACCAAGTTTTTGTTACAAGTGAAAGTTTATAGAATCAAGTTGATTACGTAATGTCGAGTTTAAGTATTTCAAGTAAAATATACTTTTACCCTGACCTTTTTGCTACGACAGTAAATTTATTACGATATTAAAACTCACTAATAACTGTTCAGCCGTTTAGGTATTTTGTTACGTCACGTCAATGTAACAATTTAATAATCATTAAATTTACCTTTAAATAAAATCAGTATAATTAACGACATATCAAGTCCCTATGTTGTGCTATTAAATTATTTTAATACTATTACAGATTAACGATATTAAATGATAACTAAACAAAGTCATCCTAATTCGTGACAAAATCATTCATATGAGTGAACCGTGTGAAAAAGATAAACAAAATATACCATTGTTGTAAAAATGAAGTCACTATTTAGAAAAGAAAATTCAACTTTACAAAAGTATTAACATATAACAATTACCATACATTTAAGAATAGTTAAATATTACTCATTACACAATTGGTTAAAAGTAGAAACCACAAAAATAAATACCGCATTCTGAATCGTTATAAATAGCACACAGCGAGTACAATAATAGATTTATTTTGTAATCGAGAACTCCAATTTGCAGAAATAATTATAAAACTCTAATTTGCATTATCTAAGTACCGATTTTAATATTTAACTAATGTCGATAAAAAATCGATAAAATAAAACATGGCACAACCCTAGTTCCGCCATCCACTCACACAAACAAAAATTAATAATAATTTCTTTCCTTTTGCACACAAAGACACGTCACAACATCTTTAATTATTACAGCAATAAAATTTATGTAAAGGTTAAATGTTTGAGAAAATACAAATATTGTTAATTCAAATTATTCAGAAATAATTGACAATTACGTCTAAGAATAAGACAGTAGAACAATGGCATGTCTATTAAAATTCCGTATTATTAATGGCCACATGGATTCTATTTTTAAATAGCCCAGAGACCGAGAAAAATTACCTTATACGATGGCTTTTCCATAATCGGTAATCCAAATCACAAATCACAGAATGCAACGAAAAATTTGCTGCATTGTTAACTGTCTATTTTTAACAGATATTATACGCGCACTTTTTCACTTGTCACTTGATGTAATTAAAACAAAAACACATCACAGAATCGCGGCGACGAATCGTTATCGGTTATAAAAACAATATGGCGTTTAAAAATAATAATTCAAATTTCGAATGCGTATACATTTTTGAAAACGTAACGCGGCCACCTCAACGGACGGCAGGACCGCATCTGTGTGCCATTGTATACCTTATTCGCTCACACGCGGAGACTCTAGGGTTGAAATTATTTAATTTTAATAACCAATTATTATTATTTATTGATTATTTACTATTAATAATCAAAAACAGTTTTGAAATACTTGAGATTTGGCGTTGACTTTATTATGAAACAATTGCATTCTATATTTCTGTTCGCAAATTAGTTAATGTCATTAAATATCATTTGTTAATTGTCAGTAAAAATTAGCTAACCTAACACTTGACTGTTTTGCTATTAACGGTTTTTCCTTGTTAATCTTAAATAATTATAATTACGTTATAATTATATTATATATACGGTTATATTCGGTCAGAATATAACCGTATATATATATATATATTGATTTATTCACCTTAAACTACTAACAAATTATGTTACATTATAACATATATATTATACATAGAAGAATCAAAATTAAAGGACAAAACATATAAACGATCATGCGAGTCATGAGTCATGACACTTAATAATAATACATATATGTATGCACTTTTCTTAAATCGGTTAAATATTTATTTAAATTTTGAATGCGACAACCTTGGGACTTCCACATCGAAACTCAGACGTTTGCTCTATAAAGGGGTGCTTACACTAGTGTTATTATTTTTAGCATTAAATTTTAAAAATTATTATATTGTCTCTGGTGTATGGGTGTATATAAATATAACTTTGACAGATAACAGAAATTTATTTTCTTTAGTCGACGTTTCGAGTGCTCTAATATTAATATATCATCCATTTATACATTTGAATAAATGATATGTAATACATATGACCGTAAAGTATATTATTCGCAATTTATAGAACATAATATACGATATTAAAAACATATAGTACAATTAAGTAGAAATCATTTCTATGTATTCCAGGTTAATAGAAAACAAATTAATAAAAAAACTTAAGATTATGACAATTAATAACTTAGTTTATCATAAATGATTGTTTTCACATGAATTGGTCTCTTTCTCTCTTCAGCATTAACATTATATTTCATTAAATTATGTTATATCTGTTTGGGTTGATAATTAAGTACATAATTTTTACATTATTTAAAACCTAGGAACCGTACCATCTCCAAAGGAGTGTCTTCCAATTCTCCTTGCAATTATACAGGTAAAATTGCTTGTATAAGTATCTATTATACATACATGTAACATTTGTTGTATAAATGGCTACAATAAAATATTCGTACAGTGTATACTCGCCATTATATTTCAAGTAGATAACGCACACATACACATTTGCAGTAACTATGGTTTCGGCTGATTACAAACGACTCTGACTTTATTTTTAACCAACTACGAAGAGGATTATGCAATTTGTATTTATTTAAATTAATTATTAACGAAATACTATTATTTCGATACTATCTATATAGTATCCAATACAATTTGTTAGTAATAGTTGATATTAGGTTCCAAATATGCCCACAATATTATATAGGTATATTAAACATGTATTTTTTAGAAACGTCATTCTTATTTGTGAACAAACATACACATACTAATAATATTCGCATACCAAATTCCAGTAATACACCTTTTTCGAAAGTCACACACATTTGATATAACAACATTAATTAGCTAATTTCAGTCGCTTCATTATCAAAAATGGCGTAATTATTAATAATTTAATAATTACATATCAAAATCGGTATCACTATCTGATGTTAGTACCGGTTTTTCTTAATCTACTTAATAAATTAAACTTTATTATCTATATATATCTATTATCTTTGGAAACTGTCACTCACTCCGCTGGCTCTGCAACCCAAACTTGGGGTCCGAAACAACAGTTCCAGCGCCCCCGCCCCCAATTGCCGCGGTCTCTAGGCCTACTGCTCTAAGCCAACGTAGTCCTTGTATTCAACTGCTGGACTGGGCCAAGCTGTAATAAGAGAGGCCACTGGAACCTATGGAAAGAGATAGTCCAGAGGTTTACTGAGGGTGAGGCTCTGACATGAGCTACCGACCGAAGACAAAGGGTCTACCGGGTTTTCTTTTCGGCATTATTTCTCTTTCTCCATGCCCCGTCACTACCAGGATTTTACGCAATTGACATTATTTTTCCCGCCTCGTTAGTAGTTGCGACATTAAAAAACTCTAAGGTAAAGATTAAAGAAATAATAAACATAAATATATTTGCTATGTAATAAATGAAATGTTAAAATGAATCAATAGTTGAGCAACTATAATACATTTCAAAGAATGACAATGGTCTTCTCAACAAAATGGCGGAAATATTTGCACGTGTTTTTATGAAATATTTATGACAATTGTTTTATTCTGAACAAAATGGCCGATTTATAGAAAGTATTTAATTCGAATTCGTAAAAAATATTCCATAAATGGAACACAAATAAATATTTGCACGTGTTTTAAAGAAATAGTTTTCATAAATGACAATTATTTTATTCTAAACAAAATGGCGGATTTATAAAAAGTATTAAATTCGAGTATATAAAAATAGATGTTGTTGTTCTTTAGATATATAAAAATGTTCTTTAGATATATAAATATGTATTTCAATAAATAGAACATTTGCAAATATTTTTGTGATATTTCATAATGAAAGAGAATGCAGACTATATTACTTATTTATATTTACTTTAATATTTATTGTTTTATAACTTCAAAAGTTCAAGACCGTTTTAAAATTTCTTTACCATTAAATAGTATATATTTAGCTATATAAATATATATATATATATATACTTAATATATATGTAGCATACATTTTCTCTGAGTAAAATAAGTTACATAGTCTGTCCAGCCATGATAATTCTAGTTTTAATTAAAAAAGACGTAGTGTGTAAGCGCACTCACACAAAGACCTCTTGGTTTAGTAATCTCTAGGGTTATCGCAAACGAATTTAAGCTCTATTGCAATGTTATAGAATTGTTTTTATAATATTATCGATAAAACATAAAAAATAGGACAACCTTTGATTTTTTTAAACGACTACGACTAACAGATGTGTTATATTGTTATCGATAGAAATAATTACGAATCGTTTTGGCAAGAGCTATAGTTATTATTGTCGCCCTCTGTATATGTTTCGTGATAATTTTTCTAATAGGCAAGTTGGTGATCAGCCTTCTGTGCCTGATCTCTAAAGCTCACGATATCACCGATAGAGCCACTGTTATAAATTACATGCACTGAGACCAACGGTCATTCAAATTCAAATTCAAAAATCATACAGGTAACACAATGTACACTTATGAACTGTTTCTAACTTTACATTTAGTACCAGTTCTCAAATCAAGGGCGTAGAACGGAAGAGAAGAACTGGCAATACTCTCCTCCACTCCTTTTAATAGCTATGTTTTCTTTTACACAACGTTTGTAAGGAGCTGCAACCATTACACCACGTTCCACATGACATCTTAATCCATCCATTCGCCATTCGAGCCATTCAAAAAAGCTGACCGCTAGTTAAGAAGCAGTGGTACCAGAACCTGGTCAGGCCTCAGATTTCTCTATCGTGATCATTTCTAATAGGCAAGTTAGTCAGCCGAACACGCTGGTGTTTGGGTTTGAGGCCGTTCCTATGTTTACCTTCATAAGTGCACTGCTAATCTCATGGACTCGCCTGCAGCCAATAGGACAATACTGCTTTGTTCAGCTCACCTGTAAGTTAAACATTTAATTCAGTTTCCTTTCCCCTATATTGTACTAATAGTAGACTCGGCCAAGCGTTGCTGTGGCTAAGATTTTTGTTATATTACATAGTAGTAAACTATTCAAGAGAAACGGCAGGAGAACACCAATCCACCATGCTTTTTTGGTGGTTATGCCATTAAATTGTAGCTTATGTGAAACATTGGTATTAATTTTGATAAGGATCAATACCTAGGTACGAATAAAGAGCCATTTCTAGCGGTGGTATTATAATAAAAAAAAATAATAAAAGGACGCTTATTGTGACGTACTCGTAACTATAAAAGATAGAGACATGCTGTCGCGACATCTTTTATAGAAAGTGATGTGTCCTGAAAAATTGTAATACATCAATTTGTTCTATCATTAATAGTTTTCGCAGCGCACGCGATTGAAGGAATTTTTTGTTTATTTTTTTACACCTTGGGTTAGATTCTTCAAGTTTTAGTAAGCATCCCCTTTGAAAATGAAACATAGCCTATGTCACTCGGGAATAGTGTAGCTTGCCAAAGGTGAAAGAATTTTTGAAATCGGTCCAGTAGTTTTGGAGCCTATTCATTTCAAACAAACAAAAAATCAAATCTTTTCTCTTTATAATATTAGTATAGATTTAGAAAAAATCCATAGACAACTTTTCTAATTCCAGTATGGACACAGCCCTAATAGCAATTTAAACAAAATGGATATGACACAGTGCGCTGTTACACTGGGTGTTTGATTATTTTAATTCTGATATTAGATTTTTTATATGTTACCGAAAATATAATATAAGATATATGGAACATATAACTCAGCTACAGCAGCCCATGGTGAATTTGGCGAATTAATTTTAATTAAGAGTTTTTCGTCCGAAAAGTGGTGGACGCCATTTTGAGAAATGGCATGTCTTTGGAAACTCGTAATTTCTTTTACAAAATGCGATTTTTAATACAGAAATCTTAAAAATCATGAAGGGTTAATTCCCTATTTATTAAATTATTTTTTATATTATACATATGTATATATATATTATTATATAATAATTATTACATATAGCTAAAAAATGTACCTGCGAGCTTTTTGACAGAGTATTTATATATTTTTGTACGATTTTCATTTTTTTATTTTACTAGACAAGTGTCTTCTGTGCCTGACCACGTCATCTTTATGGTGTTCCACGGTCCGCATCACAAGACATTATCTTTTGCGAACTGTAGAATCGACTCCCGGTGGGGGTATTCCATGGAAGATTCGACCTCCAATTGAACAAAGAGTATACTCTCTCATAGGCCGGCAACGCATCCACTAAAATTGGTGTCAATTAAAAAACAATACTCAAAATTTCAAATTAATAATAAACTTTTGACATACAGAAGTCATGCTTAGCGCTAATTAGACTCTGAATCGTAACTTAAGAATTACGTCATTTAAAATCGGAAAATATCTTTTGTAATTATTATTTCGTATCTTAATATATATATTTCTTGTGTGCGTGTGTATGTGACTGAACTCCTCCTAAACGACTGGACCAATTTTGATGAAATTTTTTGTGTGTCTTCAAGGGGATCTGGGAATGGTTTAGATTCACAAATCAGCCCGCCAGATGTTAAGGGTAGTCCACCCCTAAATTTTTATTTTTATTTTTTAGACAAAATTTTTAATTTCTATTTTTTTATGATACAGCATTAAAAAATACATACAACCCCTAACTTTCACCCCTCTACGATCAACCCCTATTTTTTTATTATAAATGATATACATGGCGAAACGACGTTTGCCGGATCAGCTAGTATATATCTATATATAGCCAAAATTGATATAATATTTAATAAAATCATGATATTTTTATTATTTATACTCTATTATAATAATGATTTACGAATGTATCTAATTATAAAGTAACAAAACAGAATACTTTTTCAGCAATCGGTTAAGAGGGTACGAAAGAGAATTCATTGAAATATATTCTCAGTAAACAGAACTGTGGATGGCGTGGAGATGATTTCATGCTTAAATTTAAATTTGCGTTCAAAATTAATCAAGAGTTAAGGAAGGAAGTTAAGGATATATTTTCAAAATTTATATTTGTTTCGACATACTATATCTAAATGAGGTACCCGCTCATGTATCTGGCATTCGTTTTGGGTTCGAAATACTTCAGTGGGCTGCTGGTTCCACATAGCGGTGATGCGCGGCAAAAACTCCTGTTGTGCCATGTTCGTCTCCTGGAGTGCCCTCCAATAGGCCGCATCTCGTTAGACATCAAGTGGGATTGTGGCTAAAGTTCGGTGAAAAATAAATAAATAATTGGTCAATATAAGTACCAAAATAAAAGAGCGTAACAATTCTTGAAAGTCAACGCACTTGCGACCCTTCTGGCTTTGTGAGTGTCCATGGGCGGCGGTGTCACTTAAGATCATGTGAGCTTCCTGCCCGTTTGCCTCCTATTACATAAATGTTGATATTGTCAACTAGGTTGAAAAGTTTATTTAATAGCAATAGTGAATCTTTCGGTATCGTGTACAGTTAAAAACTACATCAATTCTCTGGCATTTACATTTAAATGAATATCGTTTTCGAGCAGTTTTGGTTAAGTGGCTTCAGTGTGGTCTCATCCTTGAGGTCTTAGATTGACACTTGCTCGAAAAAATTGTGTAATTTATTTAATTAATTATTATAAGTGCTTGTGACATTAAATCTTGTATTTTTCTTGTACCAATGTATCAGTGAGCGTTGGATAACTTTTATAAATAAGACACTCCACAGTATCCGCTGTTCCAGCCATCCTTTCCCTCAGAAATCCTACGCGACAAAAGTTTTAATTATATCCCCGTCTCGTTCGCACACGTCATTGCCCCCAATACACACCTTTCGCTCTCCCATTATCTGTCTGTCTCATTTCCGCGCAGTTTTTGTTTGACTTAAGGCCCGTTCATAGACATTTAAATATTTTGAAAAAAACATATTTATGATACTTTCTCGTACTCAGAGTCGTCCAAACAATAGCTACAAAGACTAACAGCTTATCTGATAACACCTTTATTAGATACCAATGGCGCTACAACCTTTTTAGGTCTGGGCCTCAGATTTCATGGTCATTTGTTAATCTAATAGGCAAGTAGGTGATCAGCCCCCTGTGCTTGACACCTGTCGACTTTTAGGGTCTAAGGCAAGCCGGTTTCCTCACGATGTTTTCCTTCACCATTCGAGCGAATTTTTCTTTGTTATAGAGAGTTTGCGTTATTGGGAGAAGAGTAAAAATCACTAAATTTAACAATAAATAGTTTTGTAAGCTGATTATAAAAACAATTACACTTAAGTATGTTGTTGATGTCTAACTATGAAAATATTTGTTCGTTATAGAGCGTGGTTGCTGCGTTATAAAGAGTGAATTAATGTATTGGTTTGTGTTAAACCAAACAAATGTGACTATTTTCACGTTATAGAGAGAGGCGTTATAACGAATAATGTTATAAGGAGTTTACACTGCATTTGTTTTATACACTCAAGCACGCTATTTCATCGGGGATTCGTCTAATCTGTGACCATTTCGTCACGTGATTCATTCATTCATTAAATGTTTTAATGATCAAAGATATAACAGCTGTCGCACGTGGTCATCATGACGATGAAGCAATAGAGATATCTGTCTCCACTCTTGGTGATAAAAGTGTTATAATGAATATGTAAAATATTACATCTATACTAATATTATAAGTAAAGATTTGTATGTAAGTATGTTTGTAAGGAATTGGCTCAAAAAATACTGGACCGATTTAAAAAATTATTTCACCATTTGAATGCTGCATTATCACAGATTAATATAGGCTATATTTATTGTAAGAAAAAAATAAGGATCCCCACTAAAACTACAATAATGGTACCCAAGGTGTAAAAATTTTTTTTTTTTAAAGATAATTCACACCAATTGTTCTAGTCCCATGCTAAGCTGGTGAAGCTTGTGTTATGGGTAGTAGGCAACGGATATACATACATATTATAGATAGATAGACATATAAATACATATTTAAACATCCAAGACCTAAGCACAACACAAATGCTCATCACATCGATGTTCGTCTCAGCCGGGGATCGAACCCGGGACTAAAAAATATCTAGCATCGCATGCGCTGCGAACACTATTGATGATAGAACAAATAAAATTCATGAAAAGGAGGGAACTTGTAGTTTATTGTTTATCAGAATGCCAAATCGTAAAATGACTGCTTTACGACTGATTTGAGCGCGACCGCCGCTGCGAAAACCGCTGTGAGAGTTCGAAAAGTGAGTTACAGAATCGCAAGGCTGCTCTGCGCACGCGCCAGCTTTTGTGCTTGTCCGAGGTGAGACGTGTTAATGAGTTGTAGTCCTTCAAATTTTACTTAAAATTAATGTCAATATTATATTTCATAACAATGCCTTCCGATTTTTGAAGTGGAACTTCTTTAGGCGCATGGGGGTAAAATTTTTACGGATGAAACGCAGTAATAATAATATTAGCGTCACGAAGATGTGCAGCGTTTTTATCGAAGAAATGGGAAAGAGCGATTGAGACCGATTGAGAGAGAGTGAGAAAGGGCGAACGTAGCATCAAGCAAATAGCCATGGAGCGAGAGGTGGGAGACAGCTATAGTGAGAGAGATTGAGAGAGAGAGTAAGGGAGATCGAGAAAAAATACACGCTATTGGTTGATATATTCGTTTAGTAGTTACATATTAAAACTTTAGATGGCAATTCAGTTGCATAACGTCTTGTGCAGTAAACGCAGATTTTTAATATTATTAATGACAATTAAATTAATTAAATTCCTAACATATCTTCCTTTTTCCCTCCCTCTAAGTCTCGGAAATCTAAAGTTTTCGATTTGTATAAATATGAACAAAACTTAAAAATTAGTTTGCCAAAGAAGTTTCATTTCTGACTGTAATGCGTACTTTGCACGCACGCACTTTTTTTACGCTCTAACCTAATTAATTTATAGTCCTTGCTAGTTTGTAATTTGTGTTAAAACGTCATATTTTCTTGAATTGTTTTTGGACTAAAACCGGAGCTGGGACCGAAGCTAGTATAAGGTATCAGTAAAAAATTTATAATTCATGCAGAGAGTTACGGCTTAATGCTAAATCGGAAAATTGTATACTGCGACCGAATATTTGATCCTTGATTATATTCATCATTAAGAAGAACTGAAAGATGTTGATGTACTTGAATACTTCCTGTACTAACATCTGGATCTCAAACCTAGCAAAGCCTACCCACCAAAGTACAGCATACAAAGCTACAGATGTGTCAAATATCGATGGAATGACGTATGGAAGATTCCATTATAGGGAAGAAAAGTATAGACAAAATAAAGAATACATCATTAAGAACAAAGGTTGCAGATGTTATAATATAATAATAATAAAGCCTTATTTATTCCTTGAAACGATAATTCGGCTGTACTGTGTGATGGTGTGTGAAGGTGTGTATGGTGTGCCCATGAGCATTATAGCGCTATATCATTATATATATCTATTTTATTACGTAAGATGTCTTGTGGAACATGGTGTAATGGTTGCAGCTCCTTACAAACGATGTGTAAAATAAAAAACTTGGCGATTAAAAAGAGTGGCGGAGCATTTATTGCCAGTTCTTCTCTTCCGTTCTACGTCCTTGATTTGAGAACTGGCAGTAAATGTAAAATTAGAAGCATTGAATGTATATTTCTTTTTTGGCGTTCATAAGTGTACATTGTGTTACCTATATGAATAAATGATTTTTTACTTATATAACACTCTAAGCTAATAATATAGCTTTGTGTATAAACAAAGCAAATCTCATATATTAGTGTAAAAAATCTTATTGATACACTCGCTATGTAATCTAACATAGCATATATATGTTTTAGTAAATAATTAAAAGCGCGAATCCAAATGTTAGCAATCACCGCAAGCTTGAAGCCATTATGAGCCCTTTAGTTTTTCCCACACACATAAATCTAATATATAAAATTCTCGTATCGTGGTGTTTGTGGTTAAACTCCTCCGAAACGGCTCGACCGATTCTCATAAAATTTTGTGTGCATATTGAGTATGTCGGAGAATCGGACAACATCTATTTTTCATCCCCCTAAATGTTAAGGGTAGTCCACCACTAAATATTTAATTTTTATTTTTAAATATTTTTGAAGTTGTACTTCTTTAGGCGCGTTATGAAAAATTGATGAGAGTGAAATTTTACGAATGCGCGCGCACCTATGACACAAAATTGGCAGTGTGATATAGCGTGCGCGAGCGAGATGGGAATAAGACAAACTACAAGTAAAAAGAAATAGAATATGCGTGAAGCTAACTTCACGCATATTCTAGCTTAGCAGCTTAACAAGAATTTTGAATGACCACGACAATTGACATCTGACAATGACATTTACCTTTTAAACAAATATAGGAGTTTTAATTATTGTTTAAAATTAATAATTATATACCTAGTTATTTTCATTATACAAAATATTTGTGAAATAATATAAAATATTTGTGAAAAAACTGTGCTAACCTTCCTGAGTGCTTCAATACAATTGAGGTTAACTATCCGTATGTATTATCGAGTATTATTGTTGATTAAAACTGAAAGATGAACCATTATTCATTGCTTTTGTTTATTGCGTTTGTTACAGCAACTTTTTAGAAATATTCTACGACCCTATATATCAATAATTGAGAACAAAGATTTAAGCACGAATACTAATAAGGAGAAAATGAAGGCTTGGAGCGATATAACAGAGAAGTAAACATTTTAATAAGTACCTGCATCTCAAAAAAATGACCACATTATTTAATCAAAACATCAGATTTAATCTAGCAAATATAAGGACAAGAGACAAAAAACAATTGATGAATTAGTGGAAGTGCACTAAATTGAATACAAAAAAAGAGTTGTCATCTTATCGCCGTGAAACATCAAAAACTGGAGGTGGAACAAAGCCACCATCACCTTCTCGAGACACAATGGTTTGAAGTAGATTTCAATGAATTTGATTGTGATGGTGTCGAGGTAGGAATGTTAATTATAAATATGATGTATGGTGATGTTCAAGGTTCAACCTTTCAAGCATAGGCATATGCTTACAACATTACTTTATTCCCCTACAGGGTAGTTAGAGATATTGTAATACCTCAAAACATCCATGTTGCACTTGTAGTACCGAAACTCTGTCCTGCCAGAAGTGAGCCCATTCCCACTTATAATGGACAGTGGGTATAATACACCTTAATACCTGAGTGCGAACCACTCACCATGATACTTAAATTAATAGATGTTATTTATATATTTCAGGTTATTACAAATAAAATCATTTTGGAAACAATTGATATCCCAAAAGCAAATAAAGCCAACAATGACAAGGTAATAAATCAGTTTTGACATAACTTGAATACTAAAAAAGCCAAACAAAGGTGTGCACAACAGTGACAACATAACTTAACAATTTCATTATTTTGTAGGATTAAAGAAAGGTTAAAGAAAATCATGTCGAACTGAACAACAAGAATCCCCAAACAACTCCAAAGAAACCTACAAGGAAGACACCGGTATTATATTTAAATTATCTCTATCTCTAAATAGAATAAAAGAAAGTTGCTATCCAGGTCTGTAGCATGTGCTACAAATTATATTATTAACACATTTATATAATTATATTAATATAAATGTGTTAAAAAATTTATAATATGAATTATAAAAAATTTTAAGTTTTGCATGGACAGAGCTTAAATGAATATTCTCTTATTTGTTGCAGAAAGCAAGTAGTTTTGGAGAAGCCTCGTAGATGCACAACCAAGTAATGATTAATTTAAAATTACAAACCGAAATTCTGATGAAGACATTAGAGTCACTTAAAAATAAATACAGTAGAACCTCGATAAGATAAAGTCCAAGGGAAACACAAAATATTTTATGTTATAGAGGTTTTAAGTTATCAAGGTTCTATGTCAGGTAAAGGTTAATATAGAGGTATGTACATGTTTCTATGTACCCTTCCTCCCATTTTTACTTGAATGCATCAGAAGGATGGAAAATTAAATATGTAGTCATATTTATTCACATTACTTACATTGCATAAAAATAAAACAACAACTAAAGGTTTAGTCTACTTAAAAAAATCTGTGATTTTCTTTTGTTTTAAAAAATTCACTGTTTCTAAATCGATTTGATTTTCAATGACAAATAGAGAGGAGAATACATTAACACATTAACTTATGATGCAAGTAAGTCGTTGTCACAAAGCTAACCGCCGCAAAGCTTTGAAGAATTTAGATAAAGCAAACAATAGGTAATGTATTGTTTACGTTAACAATACATTAGTAAACACGTGCAAGCAATAAATACCGAAACCATTTGTTTTGACACTCTTATAAAATGACTCATTCACAAACAATTTTATGTTATAGAGGTTGTGGAAACATTTCTTTTAGTTACTGAGGGCCATACAGAGATTATTTATTTACGTTATAGAGGTTGCGTATTTTAAGTTATAGAGGTTTTGGGATCTGATGGGAAGGGAACATAGTATTTTTTGAAGTAACAGAGGTTTTTATGTTACCGAGGTTTACGTTATCGAGGTTCTACTGTAGTATAATGAAATAAAAATGTTTTAAAGATAAATAGTGTTTTATTTGTTTAATGTAAGAGAATAATAATAAATATTTATTTAATTAATTTTTCAAATGTAAACTGAACTTTATTGACTTTAATGACTCCTTTTCCAGTCTTTGATTATTTAATTGTAATTAATTATTTGCATGCAATCAAAAACTATTTTTAATAATGCCAAAGAAGTATAACTTCTTACGCGCGTACATAAGTACACGCACCCTTTTTTTCCTGTTTTTATTTTTTTTAATAAAAAAAAAAAATATGTTTATTATGGAACATAAGATACATGTATCACTTATTCCACGTCATTAAATTTGAATTTGTAGGCATCCCTACTCATCGGCAAAGAAGACAGAGGGTGTAGGCCGAGAGAAAAAGCCGGCGTAAAAAACTCTCGGTACTCTTTTAAAATATCAAATCATCAAACAACACTTATTTTAAAACAAATATCGCAAATTAATTAGAGATTAGAATTTTTATGATACAGCATTAAAAATATACACAACCCTTAACTTTCACCCCTCTACGATCAACCCCTATTTTTTTTTATTATAAATGATAAACATGGCAAAACGACGTTTGCCCGGTCAGCTAGTTGTAATATAACATTCTCGTTTCCGATAGTGTCAAATGATGATTAAAGCCAGTTGACACCCAGCTTCAAAGAGTTTCATTTATCTGAACATACCACCAACAACCACCACAAAACTTAATTCACTTCTCGATTTTTAAAATTTTATATAAAGTATCAAAATACACAGTCCTAGCACACAACAGGTCAATATTGTGTCTATGCCAACGTTGCATGTTCGTTGGGTTCTAATTCAGATACAAAACGTCATAAATGGCGCAAACAAATACCATTCGAAACAAGATACAAATTAGAGCCAAAACCGCGTGAACGAACGCGACACAAGCCAGTGACAATTTTATCGATTAAGTTCATTTGATTTTGATATTTATTGTAATGGAATATGGTTGATATTTGATTGCGAAGCTGGTATGTATGTGTGCTGTACGTTTGTGTTTGTGTGGATACAGTAATATTAAACTGGAATGCCTTTGGAGTTAAGAAGTTTAGACGAGTTAACAGTTTTACTGTTTAAATATATTTCATTATATTTTGATTATTTAATCAATTAAATAATCTAAAAATCGTCTCAAATATTTTTATGAATAAAAATTAATTATGTATATCACCATCAGAACAGTTTTGGCCTCACATTTAACATAATATATAAAATTCTCGTGTCACAATGTTCGTTCCCATACTCCTCAGAAACGACTCGATCGATTCTTATGAATTTTTTTTATGCATATTCAGTAAGTCTGAGAATCGGGTACTATCTATCGTTCAAACTACTAAATTTTAATTTTTTAGGTAATTTTTTTTGTTTTTATTTTTTTATGCTACAGAATACAAAAATACATACAACCTAATTTTTACCCCTCCACGATCAACCCCTATTTTTTATTTGTAACATTAACCAATAGCGTGTATTTTTTCTCGATCTCCCTTACTCTCTCTCTTAATCTTTCTCACTATAGCTCCTCTCGCGTTATTATTGCGTTTCATCCGTAAAAATTTGACCCTCATGCGCCTAAAGAAGTTTTACTTCAAAAATCTATGAATTGACTTATGTTTTCTGTTTCGTATATGTTGTGTATATATTGACTGAGAGTTTTCTTTTATAATATACTAGCCGTTTCGCGCCCGCTTTGCTGGACGAATTAAAATAAATTTTATGTTTCATTATTTTTTTTTTTTTTCATATTTTTATTATTCTTCTTTTTAACTTCCCGAGTTTTTAACAGATGTTGACGTTTAGAGGTTCTAGGAAGCCTCCCCGAATGTTTCCTCGGTGAAGTCCGTATGGATAAATTTTCATAAAAGTAAAACAGCAATAAAAAAATGAAGGAACGTTGGAATTTAATAAATAAATAGCCATAAAATCGAATGGTGGTAGTTTCATGTCGATACGATCAGTGGTTTAGGCGTGATTGAGCCTCAAACGAAGACCATTTTCATTATATATATAGATAAAAGAAAAAGAAGATGTGTAGCTTTAAGATTACTTATAAATAAATGTTTTTACCTTGAACCGTCTAAATATGTTTAACTCTACGCCGCAACAGTTAAAAATGTAATAACTGTTTCTGATTAAAACGCACTAAATTAAATTTTCCCGTGCGATCTTAGTTCGTCTTTAGGTTAAATGTCTAATTTATTTAAATTTTTAACGCTGATATCAATTTTTTCTTTGTAACCCTGAAAGGTCGGCAACACATCCAAATTTAAATAGTTCGTGCCTATTTCGTGTACTTAATACTGGCATTTCTTCGCTGTATTGCGACACTTATTCGTTGAGGAAAGCACCAGCTCTGGGGTCACCAGCCTTGCGATTCTGTAACTCACTTTTCGAACTCTCACTGCGGTTTTCACAGCGGCAGTCGCGCGTTTTGGCATTCTGATAAACAATAAACTACAAGCTCCATCCTTATCAGAATGGCAAATCATAAAATGACTGCTTCACGACTGATTTAAGCGCGACCGCCGCTGCGAAAACCGCTGTGAGACTTCGAAAAGTGAGTTACAGAATCGCAAGGCAGTACTATCTACCAGACGCCAACTTAAATCTTTAATTAGCGCCTGTGCACCGGAACCTCATGGCCCAAGAGTCTCTACTCCAAAGGGAACAAAATCGAAGTTGGAGGAAAGACTCTCATATTCTCCAGCTTTTGTGTTTGTCCGAGAGTCTTTGTTTGAAAGAACTGTCTCCCATAGATGTTTCAAAACAATCCCCAATTTAAGATGGCAATGTTGGCCTAGATTCAATCCCCAATGCTCCAACGGTCTGTCTATTTGAGCATCTACGCTATGTATGAAGAAAAACATCGTGAGGAAATCTTTTGACCCAGTTATCATGTAAGGCTGATCACCTGCCTGGCTGTATCTAACTTGCTGACGCGGCTAACGTATCATATTATCAATTTTAAGTTCATAATTCAATTAATTAAAAAGCTACTTCGGACAAAGAATTAGTGTAGCTATTCAAAGGGGGAACGCTGCCAGTACCTTTGGAACTTCGAACGGGACTCTAATAATATATTTTAGTTATTATATTTTAAGGTTAGTTATTGTTTTTATTATTCTGTTTTTTTGTAAGTGTAAACCATAAATTATGTCAATTGTATCATGAATAAATTCATTAATAAGAAAAGAAAAACATAACTAACCTTAAAATATATTATTAAAAGGAGTCCCTTTAGGCAAGGTTCCGAAGATACTGGCAGCGTTCCCCTTTGAATAGCTAGAATAATATAAGAATTATAACATTTAATATAGCTATTTAATCGTAAAAGGTATGACTAAGGGAAAGAAAAGAGTGTTCTTAAAGGCATTACGAGCTTTATTATCGGACGTCAAGACAGAATACAAAATACCATCCGTATAACCTCGATGTCCCTACAATAACTGAGCGTTTCTGAAGGACCTATATGGTCGCCAAACTCCAAAAAAGTACATTGTTTCTTTCCACTTTTCGTCATCGTTTCTTGATGTAGGGCGAATGGAAAAAATATATTGTGGAGTTGAGTAGTTTATGTATCCATTTTGAAAGATCTATACGATACACGATTTAAATAACTTCGCTCGATAGAATTTTTTTTTTAACATGGCCAATTTCTGACACTTCGAATTCATTTTATGACGAAAATGTATGTAGAACATGATTTTGAAATTTACACGATATATTTTATCGCAAGACAAGTAATCCATTTCAGAAATATTGATAAAATTACATTAATTTAATGTTTTACATAACTAATTGTTATTACGGGCCGGCGCGCCTCAGTGCTCCAGCTCTCCACTGCGCCCAGCAGTCCACCCCGAGACACTGACACAATTCGTGCTGGTATAGGGCCTTAAGGCAGTTTTTGCCGCTCACCACCATTATGTGGAACATAATTGTGTGGAACATAATTGTATGTCCGAAACAATTTGACTCCATTTGGGTCCTTCTAGATAGGAACGTACCAATTTTTAAAGCCCGGCAACGCACTTGCGAGCCTTCTAGCAATGTGAGTGTCCATGGGCGGCGTCACTTAACAACAGGTGTTCTATAACTTTATTTATTAACGTTCTCCTAGTTAATTCACGACTCTGAGTTCGTGAATTACTTTTTCTTTGTTTTTATGAAAAGAGGTTTTGGCGTTTATATATTTTGACATTGACAACACTCGCGTCATGCGCAGTGAGGGTATTTAATCCAATGTTATTAAAT